>NC_056730.1:291395677-291419055 GCF_019279795.1 Protopterus annectens | reverse complement strand
GCACATGTCCAGGGGTTATCCCTAAGAATATTACCCGCACATGTCCTGTTACTGTATCGTGGCCTGGCGATCATCCCGACTCGCGAATATGCATTTAGGTGGGTTGACCTTTCCATGGGTGGTGTTCCCTGCTCTGTCCACCCTCCCGGATAGTCGGGTTGTCATTCACTATGTTTACTATGTAGAGATTTTGCGTCTTACTTCTCTGTAACCTTGCATCCCTGTGATTCCCTGTTTAACCTGTTGTACATTATATCATCTGTGTATGTGTACATATATTTCTACGTGTGTAATGATATCTATCTCCATATCTGTGTATGCACATATGTACATATGTAGACACCTTGCGCCGAACGTGGCAGCATACGGCTACGCCGTCTGCTGTCAGACCCGCGTGCGGTTGAGGTGTTGGCGTTCCATGCTCCGCTGGCTGTTGGGTGTGCAGTGTTTGGGTGCTACCTATGTTGGAGTCACACATGGGACCGCCCATACAGTACACATTACGGGCGGCCATGTTTGTGTGCCGTCCATTTCACTGTGTGTGCAGGTAGGGAGGTGTCAGTCCATGGGGCCTACACTGTCAGAGTATGTGCTATACGTTCCCTCTTTGCCAAGGCATAGGCATATTGGGTACGCCTCCGTCTGCCTACTGGGGCTGGCACAGTGTGTTCATGGTGCTGAACGCCCTGTGCCTGTGCTTGCCTTGGCAGTTGTGGTGGGCTTGGTGGCCCTACACCATTATGTCCCTGCAGCAGCTGTTTCCACAGGATCATATTATGTAGCATAGCACATACTATGAATATGTGGGCACATGTGCCTGGAGAGTACTGCAAGGCTCCACCGGATGTATCCAAGCACCGGAACCGTGATTTCAACATCCCAAACACACGCTCTATGATTATTCTGGTTTGTGCGTGTGCCTCATTATGACGTTCTTGCATGTGTGTGTGTGTGTGCATTTCTGATGGGTGTCATCATCCACGGCTCCAGTGCGTAGCCAGCATCCCCCACAAGGTGACCTTGTGTGATGTCCCCCCTGGCGAATACCTGATACAGCTGTGAGGCATGCCAGATATGGGAGTCGTGGTAGCTTCCAGGGCTGCCAGCACACACATCCATGATAATGCCCTGTGCATTGCACACGACCTGGCAATTGATGGAGGGGAATCCCTTGCGGTTTATGTAGCGTCTACCCTGCTCCCCAGGTGGTGACTTGATTTCTATGTGCGTACAGTCTATCGCACCCAGTACCTCCGGGTATTGTGCCACACGGTGGAAGTGGCGCATATTGCTAGCCAACTCCTCCTGAGATCTGGGGAAGGATATATACTCATGGGCATGTCGTAACATGGCATCCAGAAACTGGTGTAGTACCCTGGATGCTGATGCCTGTGAGATGCCCATTATATCCCCGGTTGGCCTTTGAAAGGTACCTGTTGCCAGTATTCGCAAGCTTACACATACCTTTGTGTCCACTGGGATGGGCTCCCCTCTGTTGTCTCTTGTTCTCAGGCGTGGCCGGCACAGCTCCACTATTTGCTGTAACGTGTCCCTGTCCACCCTGTAACGCTCTACTATTTCCAGGTCTTGCAGCCCCTGGTAGGTCGCCCTTGGTCTGAACACTCTCCTTCTCCTCTGAGGCCTACGGTAGTTGTCGGCACCCTCCTCCGCAACTCCGTCTGTCTCTAACACATGCCGATGCATCATGGCCACGGCAGCACCCAACATATACATTTTAAAAGTTCCCCATGTGTTTACACCCTAAAGTGCAGCGTTTGGGAATACGCGCTGTGTGTTGTGTGCATTCACACTTTATAGTGTTGTGCTCTACACCCGGTGATGTCATTGGGTGTGTCTGTGCTGCCGTATCTGTGTGTTATCTTCCGTGTTTTACCGTTGGCACTGCAAAGCTGTTGCCTTTGGTGTTACATTACACTTGCCTGCATTGGTTTAGCTTTACACCTTAATTTACTGTTTCTGCAGGTTGCACCTACTATTTCCTGGAGTGCATCCTGCAGGCACATGGCATCTCATGCATTTTGTCTGCCGCCGTTATGCTACCTCTCTACTTGGCTGTGCTGTATCGGTTCTTCGCTCTTTGCAATTCTGCTACATCCCCTACTTTCTTTGCATTCATATGCCTCCCCTTTCCTGTTTTGCGGGATTCTGCATGCAGAGTTGTCAGCTGCCGCCGATTGCCCTTCGTGGGTTGATTGGTGTTGATTGCTCATTACGACTCCAATTACACTGCTTCCGCATTTCCTCATATTCTCCGCATCACTTTCCTGTATCCGTGGTTGTTGACGGGGCGGCCGTCACATGACTGGGTTGGGGAACGTAGTCATCCTCGTACACATGCATCTGTGCGCGCATTCTGTACTCTCAGAGCATCTATTTCCTCACACGCTGGTGCTGATGCTGTGATGTGCATTGTACAGCCCCTGTTTGCTGGGCTCCAATGTGCTTCCTCCTACAGTGGCACACCCCTCTGCGATTGACATGTATTCCCTCTAGGCCACTCCTCGGTGTACTACTGCTGCGCCGTTTGGTGCAGCCTTACGCCAGCGGGGGTTTTGCGATTCAGTATTATCTGCCTCATTTGCATGGCATTGACTACTAATACATGGTTACGGCGCCGGACACCGCCGCCACTCCTTGGCAACCCTTGGGCTGTGGTTGTGGCTTTCCATGCATACTATGGTGTATTGTGGCTGTGATGCTGATGTGTCTTATACTGCTCTTTTATGACATTGTCATATTAATTCATTGTTCCGCACCTTCCGCGGATATGTCCTGGGGTTCTGCTGTGGTTTTTGCGTACATACCATTTATGTCGTTATTTACGTTTTCTGCATGTTTTCCTTTGACATTCTCGGTGTCTTTCCCCATTGGCATGTTGCACCAGTATGACACCTGACGTTGGCAGCCTTCCGTTACTCCTATGTCATGTTTGGATGAATGTAAACTGATTTTTTTGGTTTACATTGCCGTGCCGTTATGCTACGCCTGCGCCACTTCGTGAATCGCTATTTGCCTTCATTTGCATGGTGCAACACCGCACATGGGGTGTTTAACATACCTACGCCGGAGGCAGCGCAACTCAGGCGTACACCGGTGGTGCACGTGGGATTGGATCGTACCTGAATCGCTCGGCGGCCATGTCTGGCATTGGGGCGCCTACGCCATGCATGCGCCTGGCGCAAGGTTCATGAATCCCGGGGACTATCTTGCCTACCTACCCTAACCCACACCTCAGAACACCAAACACAGTCACACACACTAAAATCTCTACCCAAAACTCCTAGTAAAACATCACTTATCTGAATCTTCAGCTACATCCACATACCAGACCGCACATCATGAACACAGAGAATCCCACAAAAAGTACGCACCTCCACAACCGTAGATTTGACATTTCCGCATTCGGCATTCTGCACTTTCATGCAAGTGCAGGTTCAACACTTCTGTCTCGAGCTACTGAAATTCGATATTTCAGTAGTTTGAGATTCTGAAGTGAAACCATATAGATATACATACATATATATATATATATATATATATATATATATATATATATATATATATACATATATATATATATAAATATAAATATATATATATATATATATATATATATATATATATATATGAATGATATGTTTGAAAAAGCAACACTCATTCTCACAGCTCAGATGATGTAGTGGTACATTGCTTTGACTATAGTGTATGGCGTCATGGTTTCGAGACTTGGGACTGATGTTTTTTTCATTAATGTTAAATGACCAGAATGCATATGTTTGTTAAAGCACTACAGATTTTCACAGCTCAGATGATGTAGTGGTATGTTTGCTGTGATTGTCGATCACAGCATACCGGGTTCACGACTTAGCAGTGTTGACTCTTTTGTTTCTACTTAGCATTGCTACATTTCATTTTATTAAGTATCAGGATTGTGGGATTTATTCATCATTACTGACATATTATAATTTTACATTTACCTTCCATGACATCCCCCTATGTGCTTTCATTAAATTATATTCTTGTGTTACTATACTGTATGGGGCACTTGTGTTTATATGGGGGGTTTCACATCTTTTCTAGACTGGCATCTCACTTTTGGACCTGATAGACTACCCTGGTTGACAAAAAACAGTTGTTACATAATTTAAATTTACAAAAATAATTTTAACACTTCTTTCCCATAGAAAAACAAGCTGCCTGTCTTGGTATTTGAACCATAAACACCTGCATGTTAAGCCAGGACTCTAATGACCACACTATCTCAGCTTGGAAATGTCACCTCTATATTTGCATTTATCTCCTAGTGGATGTTTATGCTATGTTAAGTGGATGGCCATAATGTGCACACCCACTTAGCTACGCTTAAACATTCCTTAGGCTAGGAAAAAAAAAGCTTATATTATTATTATAGTATTATGTTATGTAAGTGAGTCTTGTGGTGTTCTGACAACTCATTGAGGACTGCAATCATGAAATAATGGCATTCATTTGGCTTTCAGGCTTCTATCCTTCAGGGACTCCTGCTAATACATATCCTGTTTTCCTACAACTTTCTAAGTGTGTGAGGGCAATTTTTCAGGCGTGTCCCTAATTTATTATTTATTCCCCCATCATTTGTGCCTTTTTCAATATGCACTGCTATAAGGGAATAATGGCATACATTTGCTTTTAGACTTCTACCCTTCAGTAATTCATGCTAATGCATGACCTGTTCGCTATCAACTTTCTGTGTTTAGTGGGCAATATGTGTGCTTTAACCTTTTGAGGTATTAATCCCCCATTATTTGTGCATTTTCACACATTTCCTGCTTTATCAGGTTGCAGAGGTGTCATACGGCACTTTAGTAATGAAGGGGGTATGTCACAGAATCTGTCACACACCCCTGCATTGCATGTCCAAGTAGTGCACGGACACTGAAAATGCCCCCTGCACTCAGAAAGTGCCGTACGGCACTTTCTAAGCTGAACTGGCATAATATTAACGATTTACTTTAATATTATGCCTGTATTTCAGTGTCTGCGGACACTGAAATGAGATAATGATCATTGCCAGATTTGGAGGGTGTGTTTTTCACAGCCTGTGGTTTCCCTGATGAACCTAAGGAAGCAGATAGAATGTACAAAATTCATCAGTCTTTTAAATTTTTATACACTCATCCCAGACCAGACCTAACAGCTATAGCTTTAGTCAGTTGAGCTTCTGCTAAGCATTTTGTTAACTCTAATCCTTCTACTTCTAACAAGAATGGTAAAACATTTAATAAGTTTGCAGGAAAAGTATATGCTTCTGCATCATTCATTTTTATAATTTTGAATTGTCAAGCTCATATGTTAAGGTTTATTCTTTCTAATTGGGTGAAAGCATGAGAAATGTTTTATCTGCATTTCCTTCCTGTGAGGAAAACTCTACCTTCTGTGGTTTAGTTTCTTTTATTTCTCAAGTAATTACTCATTGTTTAAAGCGTATTTGTGACTTTGTAGATATTACATCAAGGCATGTTACAACTAGTACTGTATCGTGGAGGTTTGCCTGGCTGTATTCTCAGAACCTCCAAAAGAATGTAAAACTGAGATTTTAAATTCATCTTTGGATAGAGATTTAGTTTTTGGTCCCTCTGGTGCAGAGGTTATCAAAAGTGTTATCAGAAATTGTGATGTTTCAACAAATAGTAGATGAGGTTTTTAGTTTTCATTAATACAGAAGAAAGACACATTTGGACATTTTTTTAAATATAAAACTAGAAACTGAGAGAGTTCTAGAATGACTATTTCTTCTATGTTTGGTTGTAGTCCCTGTGAAAATTGCACCAGTTGTCAATGTCTGTAAGCCATAATGTTTTACCTCTGTAAACACTGCAAAGATTTTTTCAAATTAGATACTGTATTACTTGTATAAGGTGGTATATACGGAAGCATGTCTGTGTGTTTCCTACCATGTTGAACAGACCACTTTATCATGGAAATCTAGAATTTGCATTCACCTAAGTGACATAAGGTTCTAACAGGATAGACCTATCCTTTTCAGGCTGCTTAGTTTTCTTATATAGGCATTTAAAGGGTTATAGGTTCCATACACATTGATCACAAGCATGTTTTATTAGGTCTTAAAGATAAAAGATGGATTATTTTTCTAGGAGTTATATCTAAACCTGGTTCAAATGAAGAGACATATGTTATAAAATTTAGAAGCAGTATCACAAAGTGTTGGGCATGGTGCAACTTATGGCGAATATTTGAAGGGAATGATTTAGTTTATTAGGATGTATATTTAATTGCTAATTTAATGTACTCAAGTTTTGTTTCTAACTGATTTCAAGCTAGGTGAAACTTTTCCCTGAAATATTGATGCAATTAAAATGGATTTGTTTAGTGGTGGATGGTGATCACATTACTTACTGTGTATTTAAGTCTCACAATATTGAAAAAGTCTCATAGTGAAACCTTAGGTTTATTGTGCTTCTAAGAAACACGAGTTTATTGTTTAAATAAATGCATATGGTTTATGAATTTTGGGGATGCAGGTTGTGATTTCTGCAGGTATTTGGGGCTCAAGCACCTTTTGTATGGTTTCTGCATTGTATTGTGGAAATACATAAATGGTTGAAAACTGATAAAATTATCCATTTGGACTGTCCCAGGAAACAAATGTCAACAAAATGCAATTATATAAAACATGTTTTCATAGATTCAAAGATATTCCAAGGCCACTGAGTCCTGTGACCATGACCAATCACAGCTTGCAAGTATCCTTTCTCAGCCTGTACCTCCTTTCTCTGGAAGGGTCATACCAGTCAATCCTGGAGAAAATGTGTGGATACCCATCCAGTTGGCTAATTTATTTTTAAAGGAAGATTGTGAGCTGCTTTGCTTAACATGCAGAGGAAGTTTATTCCAGAGGTTTGGGAGGTACAGGATTATAAACCTGTCAGTCCACTGTGTTTTATCTATCTGTTGACCTTGGTTCAGCAGGTTGGTTGGTTGAGATATTGAACTTGTGAAGATACAGGATGTCCCAGACAATCAGTTCTCTAATGCACTATATGCAAAAAGAGATTTCCCTCAAAAGTCAATAAGACACTGAATACAGAGATATAACTGCCAGAATTTCTTGGTAGCTTTGAGACTTTAGAGCTGTGATCTGGTTAGAAACATCTGGCATCTTTCAAATTATTTGATACGCTTAGCAAAATACATTCCAAAAGAGGCATCAGACCTTAATGATATTTCTTTGGCAATGAGCTGGGCTAAATAAAAAGGATTTCCTGACAATCATTGTAAAATGATAGTTAAATGAGACAGAGCTATCAACCCAAGTACCCAGGTCACTAACTACATTTACTATTTGAAGAGGTATGTCTTCTAAACAGTATGTTGATGGGAGGGGTTGTCTACCAAAAGTGATGATACTATACTTTTTAGCATTTATTTTAAGGCCATTTTTAGTACACCAGGAGTTTACTAGGTGGGTTTAGGTATCATAGGCTGACTTAACAATAACCCCTAGATTGCAATCATCTGTAAACTTTGTTGGCCAGACATCTTAGCTTTCTGCTTGGAGATCTAAGAAGTAAATATCAGAAAAGAAAAGTCCCAGCACCGAGCCCTGAGGCACACCATTGGTCACTTTCATATTTTCTGATGAGGCCTCTGCAACTCGCATTGCATGGATTGTGTATTTCAGCTAGTTTGCAATCCATCTTAACACATATGGGTCAGTTTTTAAAGTTTTTAGCTTTTGTAAGATGCCAGCATGACCAATGGTGTCAAAGGCATTAGCCAGATCAAGATACACCACATGGACTGAATGACCACCACCTACAGCCTCTGTAGCTCTTTCAAATACATTTACCAGATTAAATAAACAGAATGTACCCTTCACAAAGCCAAATTGTTGTGGGGTCAGGTCTAACAAGATTTTTGATATCATAGTTTATGAGGTCAGTCATAATATGTTCCATAGCACTGATGATGAGGCTTCTAAGACTGATAAGTCTGAATTGCCTGGGTGGGTTGCAACACCACCCTTATGGAAGTACATCACTACTGCTATCTTTTGATATTATTCTTCAGAAGATGGATTTTAGATCTACTAAATAATTTACAGAATTTTTTTCTTCTGTTGTAAATTTTATTTATCATGGTGGACCACTAGGGTGGCTTATTTGTGATTTTTTGCAACAATTGGTTATAGTAGGAACTGATAGGTCAATGAACTATTCTAAATGGGTATAACATTTCTTAGAAAAGTTTGCTGCTGTATTAACATCAAGGGAGGGACAGTCTTAAGTGAATTTTGGCATTTCGTCACATAATTTATTTTATTTACTATTATTTATTTATTTTACATGTGTTTACCAGGAAAGTCCAACTGGGCAAGAAATCCGTTTTCAGCAGTGGCCTGGGGAGAAAAGCTCCACATAAGGCAATTACCATCAAAGAATTACATAAAATAACAGATTTTGATTTCACAATACACAAGAGACACGTGTAACATAAATTATAGTCTTGACTTAGAAACATTTCAGGTATATGCTAACAGATGGTGCAATCAGCAAAAACAGAAAAACATACATTATTAAACTATAATAGGTTGAGGGTGGCATGCTTGTAGCCCTTAAATTTAGATGGATTTGCTATAGGAGCTTTTGGGAATTTAAAGGAGAAGATCACAAGTTTATAGTCAAGCGTCACTGTAAGGAAATACAAGATTGCACGAAGTAGCCATATTTGTAAGAGCCAGGTCAAGAATTCTGGTGCCTTCTTGTAGATTTATTTACCATCTGCTCATGGAATTTTTGTGTTATTAAGACTAGCCTGGGGATTTAATAAAATCCATGTAGGCACAGTGTAAAGCCTACATGAAAGGTACTGTGTCCATATATGTGGTATACCCTTGGTAGATCATCATGCTTATTAACAAAGGCGCATTACTGAGGGAGAGCCATGTAACACGGTTATTGAATCAGTATAGGGAGTGTGTTACTGTGTCCGGAGATGAGTAACACACTTCCTGCACTGTGAAAGTGCCGGATATCAATGTATCATATGTAATAAAAGGGTTTTTCTTTTTTGTGTGTGTTTGTGTGGTGATGCGCGGCATGCAGCAAGGTACACCTGCCAGACATCTAAAAATAGAAACAGGCTACATTTAATGATGAAAACAAAAGTCAAGTTTAAGCATAGCTGAAGGGGTTTGCATGCCATGCCGTGGTGGTCAGTGCTGCTTAAACGTAGTGGAGAGATATATGTAATAGTATAGCAACCAAATGGTTAGGGTGACAGCCTTATGTGCAATAGGTGTAGGGTTCAAGTACAGAAACAGGTTATTTTGTAAATACACATTATGAGAATAATTTTAAATCCTGATTAGATTTTGTATGATTACACAGACAGGTTATTACATTTATTTTGCAAATACACATTTATGAGTAGTACTATTAAAGCATGATTGAATTTTGTATGAATACACAGACAGGTTATTAATCATTTATGTTGCAAATACACATTTATATGAGAAGTATGTTTAAACCCTTGATTCCATATTGTTTGTGTGCACAAACATGTTATTAAGCATTTATGTGGCAAATACACATTTATATGAGAAGTATGTTTAAACCCTTGATTCCATATTGTTTGTGTGCACAAACATGTTATTAAGCATTTATGTGGCAAATACACATTTATGAGATGCATTTTTAAATCCTGCTTTGCTGTGCTCAGCTAAGCTCCACTAAGCACAGCTAAGCCTTGTCAAGCACTGCTTAAACAAGGAATGTTTTTGCAGTGCTTAGCTGGTTTGCATACTAAGTGGTGCAAAGCACTGCCAAGCAATGTCAGTTTAAGAAGTGATCAGCTCAGTTAACCAGGTTTGTAAACTGCTAAGCATTTCTGAGCATTGTCAGTTTAAGCACTGCTCAGCTGAGTTCAGCAGGTTTATGTGGTGCTAAGCAAAATGGTGCAGTTTTAAAAAATTGCCCAGTGGTGGTAAAGGGTGGGAAAATAGTCTTATTTAAGTGCAACAGGTGGGAATACAGCAGAACCAGTTGGAATTTGAACCTGGCAGGAGCTATAGCAGATGTTAGTGGGGGTGTGTGCTTCTGGGCACAAAGGTGAGGCATTCTGGAGTCTAGAGTCATGGTTGGACTCCTTGTAAAATACCATGATGTCTGACTGCTGCAGGGACAATATCAGGGATCGGAGTACAAGTCTGAAGCCTGGGACCAGCTGGCACGCAATCTCACCAGTGATGCAGGTATTCCCCCCACAGGTGAGTAGGTCTATCATCATTTTGATGATCTGAAGTGACAGAAGAATAGACTTCTGGACACCTGGGTCCAGGATGCTAGAGATGGGAATGCTCCTCAAGTTTGTAAGCACTGTTTGCATTGTTTTACCAATACCTAATCTGAATGTATGATAGTACGCATAATGCTGTGCTTCTCCCCCTACAGCTGCAGAGTAGAGACCTCTCAACCTAGAGGCCCATGCTGGATGTCTGGCCAGGTTGCACCGTTAGTGTGGTGAGTACAGATGTATCTCGCAATCTGTAGTCATATAAGCAAGAAGGAATAGTGTATTAACTGCCGTTAGGTATATAGAGTTTTGATTGTACTGCAATGAAGGTGGTCATAGAACTGGACTGCAATAAGTGAGTAATACCAGGTATAGTTCAATAAAGATGAAAGCATGAAACCTGAGAATGTTAAGGAAATATTGTTTCTACTGCATTAATTGTGGAATTACAGCTGCATTGCAACACCTGCATTAAATGAACTGTTCTGTAATAAAGACTGGAAAAATATAACACTCACTGCATGAAACCACCCCTAATAAAGCTGTGTTTTGCACTATGTGTGTATTTTGGGCTGTTGTTCATGAAATCAAGTATCACACCTGCTGTGAACTACAAACGCAAAGAATACCACTAACTGACTGAAGGTTAGCTAATAAAGAGTGTTCTGCTAAACTGTAGATTTTGAGCTGTACTAAAAGATATAATGCATTATGATATTTGTTCTGCACTAAGATCTGAAGCAATAATAGGAGCTCCCAGAGTATATTGTGTATATCAGGATTGTCTTATGTTAACCATTGCATTTCAGCTATACGCATTGCTACTCTGAGGTACGCTGCTGCAGGCAAGTATGAAACTGTAATAGCTGTAGACTGCAAATATACCATCTGTAACTCTATATGGGTCAGGCAGCCAACCCAAAAGTCCGATATGGTTTCTATACATCACAGATATTTCCACCCACTAGGGTTATATGGTGTACACCTGCATTCTATGTATTAATGTAGAGTTCACCTAAAATCTCTGTCATGCATGAATCTCGTGCATGTGTGTTCAACTGTTAGTGCAGTCTTGTATAACAATCTACTTCTATTAGCAGGTCATATTTTGTTACCAGAGGAGCTCTAGGCAAATATTAGTCAATCAAAATGCAGCAGTAGCTCAGTTTGATAAATGCTAGGTCTGGGGTACATTTTGTCACACAAAGACCAGTGTTCAAGTCCAGTGACAAGTACTAGTAAATATAATTGAATTATGTATGTATTGTTAATGGATGTTCTCTCCTCAGGAATTACAGGTAAATAAATGGCTGCAGTAGCTCCTAGAATGGGTTAATAATTTGTATGTTTAGATGTACCAGAGTATTAACAGCATTGATCAGCAATGTGATAAGATTTCAGGAAACAAAGGCAACAAGTACAATACTAATAAAAGTTAATACAGTAAATAAAATGTGTACTCTTGGTATGGCTTTATGCCTGGTGTGCTATGAATGTCTGCTGATAGTCTAACCCCATGCCTGCCAAGGACATCATGATAGTCATAAACTCTCTGTACTGTGCATGATACATGCTTTCAAGTGTCACGCTGTCACGGACTGTGATCACTGTTCCTAATCCCTTTGTCACAGATCTATCAACATGATTTATGTCAATAGCACAGTCACACTATATCAGTCCACAGTACACCTTGTTAGTCTTATCTGTCCCCGACATGTAATAGTCCTCTGTAGTTGTGTACCTGTAGGTGTTACAGCTTGACCCATACTGCCCCATGCAGATAGTTTGAGAGGTATGTACATGCTACAAAAGCTATAGGGCACATGTATACCTAAAGGAAGGGCAGACCTGTAGAGTATATAAGAGTACTGTTGCAACCAATATAGCCTATACTGCTGTTAATGGACTGTATTTCTCTCTCCCCCACCACTTATCTGTATCATAATTTAATATTATTATAAATCAGTTATGGTTTGCTAGTAACATATGTTCTTCTCAAAACATTATGTTGGGCCTTGTGTTTTATTTTTGTTATATATTACAATGGTTGCATACTAACATACCTTGTTGAATTACCTATGTTGTTGGCCTTATGCTGGAACTGTTACTGGCATGCTGTTACTATACTGACTGTTATCTCACTTATTGCTGTGTTCCATATACTATGCAATGTTATGTTACTGGGTTATTTGCAACATTCTGGCTTGCTGTTATAACTAAATAAATGTTATGTTCTTTACTAACCTATACACTTTGAAATACCTCAACATCATAGCTCGACTGAGTAAGCTGGTTCCTGGCAATCCATCTACCCTACCTCAGCTAGCCATGACACCTGGTCCCAGCACATCTGGGACCCAAGCCTGTGGTGCCCTGCATCACATATGGGTGGAACTGCCTCAGGGGACAGGGCTCATCCCCTCTAGGAGGGGGGATGGAGGGGAGTTGTCACCCAGGAACAGCTACTGGTGATGGTGCACAGGATCAAGCATCATGGCTATGAGACTTGCCTGTGCTGGATTGAAGGCAGACTCACCAACCTGGAGGGGCAAGGTGGCTCCAGCACCCAGCCTCCAGCACAGCCACGTTTGGGGCAGTGAAGAAGCAGTGTTGACTGCGCATGGGTGGGGAGCTCAGTCTCACTGCTGCCATCTGGCTCTCTGATTCCACAACACCATCCCCATCCAAGGTGTTTACCTCCCGCATGTGTCACACACCACCCCTGTATGCTGTCTTGTTTGTCTTGTCTGTCTGCAAATGCAACCTCTCCTACCCAACTTACCTCCCCACACATACCTATATCCCTTCCCCAACATTCCACTCTCACCTTAAAAAACGGTACTTGCCCCACAAATAAATATCGCCCCATACATAGCTCTCCATTTCACACTCATGTCCACTGGACACAATCAATTATTAAATTAATTAATCAACACAGTTATGTTGCCCTCACCCCTCTCTCTGGGGTGTGAGGCTCCAAATTCCAAATTCTCTGCAACCTTCACAGTTGTTGCTGTAGAAGAAATAGCTATGGTCCTATCCTACACCCTTCCTGCACATCCCTATCTGCCTTTAAGTATGTTTTCCCCCTGCTTGTGCCCATTTCACCACTTTCCTATCACCTCTTTTTTCTTTTCTTTTTTTAAAATTAGCATGGGTTTAAGTGGAGCTAAGTGGTGCTGCATGGTGTACCACTCAAACCTGCGCAAACCCACTTAAAACTGATTAAAACTGCCTTAATCGCCTTCTTTGTTTCTGACCCTGTTAGGCACATATGCAAAATAAACACCATCTGCCAAATCTCACACCCAGGCCCCTGTCAATGACAACATAGTACATTAACCCACTAACTGTTTTCTGGGAGTTCTGGCATGTGGCAGCCAGATTCACCATATTTCAGGAACAATCATCAATTATTGGCCATCTGCCTGCCAGACGTCCACAGGTGTCTGCCAAAAGGACCACATACATCAGGTACACATACACATTTGGCAAACATCTGTGTACTGGAGAGGTATGGCGCCTACAGGGAGGATAGACTACAGCAGGTTTTCATTGCTGTCTGTCATTGTGGCACAGTGATGTTGCTGGACTGTCCCCACATACGTGTAATAACACACACCTATGTGTCTGACAGTGGCTGTATGACATAGTAGTGGGACTTTTCCCACAGGGGATGCAGCACAGTAGGTGGCATTGATGGGTGTGGAGACATATGGCACACTCTGTTGTGGCACACAGGGACATAACCGGTATTGCTATTATGTTGTTGATAGCAACATACATAGTGGGTTGATAGACTGCAGGGTATGGTGCGGGAGGTAGCAGTGGATAGTGCAGGGCACCTTGGATGTGCAGTGCCTGTACATAGTGGATATCCACGTATCTGGTCTTGTGATGTGTTCCTCCTCTTGTTGTCTTTCAGAAAGGATGTATAGAAGGAGGCACCTGCCATTTTTAGAGGCTGAAAGTAATGTCATCCTGAATGGCCTCAGACTGCATCACATCATTCTGCTGTCCAGGACTCACCACAATTGTGACCAATGTGCAGCACTGTGGGCTGACCTCATCACAGCAGTCAACAATGTAGGGGTACAGGACAGAATCTATGAGCAGGTCTGACACCGAGTCACAGATATGGTCAATGCTGCATGGCAAAGGACTGCCACTGTGGCCAGGGACCATGCTGCTACCAGTGCAGGGCCTGCAGCAGAACAACCACTCTTGGCCAGAGAGGAATTCCTGGCAAATCTGGAAACAACCACCAGCTCCCAAGCATCCATCACCCCATACATCATGGAGGTGGGTGCCTCAGCATCTACAGCAGAGGAGCATCCAGGTAGGCTTCCTGTGTTCATCAGTGTAATACTGCATCAGCCATTGTCACAGTCTCTGCATACTAGTACACGGGTGTCAGGTGTATCTGCATGGTTTTAATGCACAGTTGTGCACACATACTCAAAATGTCAGCAATGTAGGCAGTATCACATTAGCTACTGTACTTGTTGACATACACATATTACCCTGTAACAATGCCACATTTGGTATTCCTGACAATACATCTCCCTCACATTTCCATAGGTACATCAGGTGTGGCCAGAGTCCAAGGTTCTGCACCTGATAAATGAGCTACGTTTGTTGTACAGATCATATATACCCTACGAATGTTAATGGTTATGCTTAGCCAGCGTACAATACTTATATGTTAACTTTCTGAGGGCTTAACTGACGTGCTTTGAATGGGTAATCACAGCTGTGTATTTGCAGGAGCAGTAGCACATACTGTATGCACTTATTTTTGAGGAGGTCTATGGAGTCTGCTATACAGGAGGCAATCACTCACAGATGCCACACAATATGGTGATGGTACATACCTGAGGCAGTGACATTAGAACCGGCATAGTATGCTTAAGACAGGTACATTATTTTTTAGGTGTAGGTCTATCACATTAACTGACATATTGCTTATCACACAGATGTATAATACTGTCAACATTAACCAGACGTGCCTGCAGTGCATGTTATAAAGGGCCTGCCTTGTCTGTGTATGCTGTAGTCTGCTTGTGTGTAGTGCATGGGATTGGAAATAACACTGGTATGTATAATGCGGGTCTATATTGGATGATCGAACTTTCAAAAGTTCAACTGTCATATTTGACACCATATGATCAAATTTTTGAAAGTTTGAACCTTTTAACGGAGATCTCCATACAGCACAGAATGGGAAGATTTCCCTTTTCTGCACTGTAGTGCGATCTCGGTGTTGGTGTATTTAAAGCGCTTGTGGTGTGGGGGGTCCAGAGGGCTTGCCCCCCTGCGTAAAACATTCAGGTAGGTTATTTGTGTAGTTTATTTTTTTTTATTAGATTTTTGAACTTTTAAAAGTTTGATCATATGGTGTCGACCATATGACAGTCAAACTTTTGAAAGTTCGATTATCTAATATAGACCTGTATAATGCAGTTGTGGCTCTTCACCTGTATGTGTATGTGTGTGGATTACCATACATAATACTGAAGATAGTTATTTTGTACTTATGGAATGTACTTATTTTGTCTTTCTCCTCACAGGTGACCCTGGGAGCTGGAGTGTGTCCCTCTCACAACCTATCAGTGTCTCATCTGACTCTGATGATGGTGGTGGCCATAGTGAGGCACAGGTGGGGGCTGAATCTGTCCCACAGGTTGACATCCCACTTCCTCCCCTATTGTCCCCACACACAGTCAGTATGGCCACAGATATCAGACAGTCAGAGTGTGGCAGCATCAAATAGGAGAGTGTGGGGACTATGGCATCAGTGAGTGTGGACACTAGCCATAGCCAGAGGGCTGGTGAGGTCCCACACATGCAGACTGACAAGGATGCTCGAAGGAGGACTGCTGCCCATCCACCACCTGTCACAGGTGTCACATTCTGGGTTACTCGATGCATGTTTCGGTCCCTCATGGAGGCACAGGCATGTTTTGAATGCAACACCAGAAGGATGGTCAGGATCACGGATACAACACTGACATCTGTGACTCCTCCACTACATTGGTGACACCATACATCATTTCACTGATATAGTGGACAGACAGTGGGAAGATACATTGTCAGTCCTTGACTGCACATTGTCTATGCTAGAACATGTGGTGGGAGTAGGGCATCAGACACATGGCCCTAGGTCAGCAACAACATCCGCTGAGAGTCCACGTGGCCATGCACACTGAAGCTCACATAGTGGCAGTACCTCCAGCACTACAGAAGGAAGGGTACTGTCCAAACTAAGACATGGTAGGCATGGGCACGTGGTCTTGGGTGGTCCTGTGATGGACATGGGTCCAGCAGACACCAAGAGACTAGTACTGCATCTGATCCTGAGCATGGTGGTACCAGTGCCACTCCCGGCAGAGCCAGTTCTCATGTTTGTGGCCAGAGACGGTGAAATGTCCAGTCTGCCATGTATGGTCCACAACTGTCCAACATACCCATGTGTAGGGCTAGCACATGGCTTGACTGTGTACACGCACACACTCATACCTCACTGTCACATGCAGGTCACCAACAGACACACATGGCACCTCTCCATGGCCCAGCTGACCAGCAACCCCTCCTGACTCTCACACATTATGTCAACTGTTTGGCACAGCCTAGGCCTCTGTCACCCCCACACCACACCCTGTACATGTGATGATACCTGTGCCATATCCCTGCAATCCATACCATCACTGCAGGAACATTCAAATGTGTCTGATGCATAGGGTCACTATAGTACTTTACATGACATTTTGTAGTGCGGTTGTGTTATGCCATGACAGATGCTGTATGCTGGCATGTGTCATGAGTACACATCAAAGTATTTAAGCCTTTGCTAAATGATGTTAGATTGGTGGTGGTATTGCAGAATGACATGTGTCTCTCAGAACTTTGTATGTTTCTGTTGCAGGGGTCTGAGTGGCTATGCTATGGAGACGTGGTGGCAATACGGTGGCTCAGGATGGCATGGTAGCAAAGCAGAAATATGACATCAGCAAGGTACAGCTGTATATGTCCATGGTTACCTAGGTGCGTATGTGCAGAACAGTGTGTCAGGGGCAATGGGGGTGGACAGCATATGTGCATTGTGCATGCATAACCCATGATAAGTCATGCTACCCTTGAGGCGTGTCATCTGGGTGTTCTGTACCTACAAATGTAGGTGGTGGCAGATAGCATTTATGCCTAAGTAGATGTGGGCTATTTAGGGCCAGCAGCTACTCACAGGGCCTTAAAATGTATAAGCATCCCACACACATAAGCAAGACAAACACCCTGCTGTAAGGGGCTATATTTACACAAACACACCCACAGAGTTGCCGCATGTGCCACAGAGCTTACGTGCTATGAGATTGTCTGCTAGTGCTGTTCAGGTGGATGACCTCAGCAGGCCCTGAAAAAAAGGCCAATGGGGGGGTTGACAGGACCTGAAAATTCATAACCACTGCACACAGATAGGTGAGACAGACACACTGTAGTAAGGGGATACATTCACACACCCACCCAGCCATTCACAGAGTTGCCCTTTTTGGGATTAGAAGCCCTACTTATCTAGTAGTATATACTGTAGTACTGTGTACTTATTGCATGCACCACAGAGCTTATATGTTCTGAGAGTGTCTGCCAGTGTTGTTAAGGTGGATGACATCAGCAGGCCCTGTAAAGGAGGCCAAGGGTGGGTGGGGTTGACACGGCCTGAAAATTTATAACCATTGCACACAGATAGGCGAGACAGACACACTGCTGTAAGGGGGTATATTCACACACACAATCATTCAAAAGAGTTGCCCTTTTTGAAATTAGAACCCCCTACCTATCTAGTAGTTTACACAATAGTACTACGTACTTATCACAAGAGTCACGGATCTTATGGGTTCTGAGGGTGTTTGCCAGTGCTGTTAAGGTGGATGACATCAGCAGCTGTTGAAAGGGAGGCCACTGTTGAGGAGAACGCTAGTCACAGGGCCATAAAATGGTTGACCATTGCACACACATAGGCTTGTCTGTACTGGTATACAGGAAATATGTACACATACAGTGGCTGATGTGGGATTAGAACCCCTACTTACCTACTATTACACACCACAGCTCATAGTACTAGTTGTATACACCACCAGTTACATTTGGTGTACAAGTGGCTGCAGCACTGCATCACTCTACACCTTTATGTGGCTATATATTATATATATATATATATATATATATATATATATATATATATATATATATATGTTACCTCTATATATCTATAGATATATATGTATGTGTGTGTGTGTGTGTGTGTGTGTGTGTGTTTCACACCGTGATAGCTAAGGGTAATCATGTCTGAGGGGGCTAGAGAGAGACAAATACATATACATACATGTTTGTATGCACAGAGATATATTCACATATCAGTTCTTTAGGCCAATGAGGCATCAGACATGGGCCGAAATTAGCTAAGTGTAGGAGCATGCTCAGTGTCCATTCAAAATTGGCTTGACACAACAAAAATAATTTGAGATGGATTTAAACAAATGGCAGTAAAGTATTTATCAGCACAGAAATTATTAGTATATAAGTCTAACAGACAAACTTATTTTTTTAAGTGTTTCTGGGAAACACTTTATAACTGCATTCTTTGACTGGAAAGAGTAATAGGCACTCAAAACTTTGTATATAGTTGATGTTATTGTTATTCATAGGTTAGTACTGCTCTTTTGGGGCCATTTTAAGCCTAGCCAATTACCTCATGTGAGACGCAAACCCTGCACCTTGTGTCTGTAAGGCAGACACCTTAACCATTATGCCAACCTCTGTTGTTTATAATTGTTTTCTTTTTTTCTTTATCTGTTTTTCTGATCAGTCGCTATGGTCTACAAGTTTACTTGTTGAATAGAAGAGTTATGAAAATTAAATAAAGATATTAGGGAAAAATGTCTCTAGTATAATATGCTTTTTTTTGGGGTCTACTTCATATGTTCAAAATTCCAGAACATCGAACCTCTGATCATCGAAGACCAGAGGATCAAATTTCCAAAATATTGAACCAACAACAAAAAACAAATTTAAAATGTGAAACTTCTGATTTCATGTTTTTGCAGGAGGACAAGCCCCCTGTGCCCCACACATGGGGGGGGCTGTACCCCCACACCCCCTACTACTTAAATACACTAACTCTGAGGTCACTCTACAGTGAAAAGAATGGGAAAGTTCCTGTTCCGGCATTGTAAGGTGATCTCCATTCACAAGATTCGATATTTCGGAACTTCAGTCCTCTGGTCTTCGATGATCAGAGGTTTGATGATCCGTAATTTCGAACATATGAAGTAGACTCAATTTTCCTACCTGTGAATTTGTCAGTTCTGGTTTATTCAGTAATAAAATTTGTGAAATCTTATTAATTTATAAGAGGAAGGTTGTCATTTGGAGTTTGTAAGGAGATCTTGGACCAGTCATTGTCTAGAGCCATTAGTATTATTATTTTATGTTTAATGTTAGTAATTAGCCACAACAGAATATCTTCATCAATGTTTGTTGTAAGAGAATTTTTTTTCTCAAATAGTTTTTATTTTAAACATATAGCATAATGAAGATTTGTTTACATTTTAAATAAGTAATTAAGTAACTATATACAATATTTACATTAAGCCTGACAATAGCAGATTAAGATAGCAGCAGATCTAAATATAGATAATAATCATAGTACATTGTGCATAGATTATCAGGAAGAGACTGATTCCGGTCACAAGATATCAATCAAAATCAAAACTTTCCTCCACAGATTATTGACTAATGGCTTAGGATGGATTCTTAGTTCTTTAATTTTGATCTCCATTAATCCAGACTTCTTCAGTAAACATAGAAAATCATTCATGGTGGGCGTCGTCTCCCAGTTATACATTTCCTAGCTACTGCTAGTATTGTCCATAGTAAATGCAAATCTATTTTCTTCAAGTGAGGACTTTTAATTACATTCAATAAAATTAAAGGTTTGGTCAAACAAATTGTTGTAAGAGAATTTAAAGTAATGTAGATAGTAATTAGAACCAACTGTTGATAAGCATTGTTTGATGGATGAAATGTGAGTATTTTTAGTTTTATCAAAAGATGGTATTGGTACGTCAAAAACAGAAACTTCTAGATTATTTCAAGTAAAGATATTATCCCTAACAGTTCTTTTGGTTACTTTATCAGTCCTGAGTATGTTATAGCCTAGTAGGATGATTTAGTCATTTAAAATTGTAGGTTTTAACTGGATATCGATTATAGGAAGGTTGGGTTTATAAAAGTCTATTCACGCATGTTGTTTCATTTATTTTGTTACAGATACTTCTAGCTTTTATGTGGCATATTTTAAATCCTTTGGTATAGGAATTGTGTATGTGTTGTGTTCATTCTGACCTTTTTTGGCCTGGGATTTGGCTTAATGTCTCCATAGATAGTCATTTTAACAGCAACTGGTAAATATTTCTAGAGTAGTTGAGGAATAAGCTCTTATACATCATATTCTTTTTATGTTGGGGTAGCTTTAAAAAAAGGCATTCTTAGGGGAGCGAAGTTTTGTGTGTTTTAAAACAGAATAGTCAGTTTTATTTGTTTGCTAGAGTACTGAGTTTAATCCTGTAAGTATCTCCAACGGTTCTGTTTGATATTAGAAGGTAAAAGTTAGTGGTAGTTTACTAGAAGTGCTAGAGATGCATGTGATTATGTTGCATGGTAATAGTTTGCCTAGTTATGTGTGCATTTGTGTGTGTTTATTTTGTAACATAATGGGTGGGGGTTAGACCCCAATAAATCTACAATTTCCTATGACAGCAGCAGCTGGGGATTGATGGTGAGTGAAGTGGGACACCAGTCACAGTAAGCTGTAGCCAATCAGTGTGCACATGTGCATTTCCATGCTGCAGAAACTTTGGGCTGGTAAAACAGGTAGAAATCAAAAAGTGGTAAGTAGCTTTTGACTTTGAACATAGCCACTAGGAGGTCATAAACTCTGAAAGCAATCCCTAAAGAAGATGGTGGATGTGAACATGTAAAAAGACAGGCTGAAATAGCAATGGGAAACTCTGCTGTTTTACTAGTTACACACTCAAAGTTAATGGCACAACCTTATAAGTAATACGTAATTGTGTGTCCTTGAGGTAAGAGAAAAGCTTCCTGCAAAATTAGAACATGGTCTGTGTCTCATAGTTTTGTAGGTGCAGTTTTTTTATGGCAAAGATAATAAAATAAATTTCAAGAAAACAAATTATTTAGCATGTGAAATACACAAAATTGTTATAAGGGAACATACTGTGCTGCCTAAACAACAAACTGCAGAAATCCATCATCCTTTCAGGGTGAACGTGGTGCTCCTACATAGAGAGGGGATACAGTAGATGGACTGTTTAGCAGTCCCTGGTGTGTAAGCCCTAAACAATGAATAAGCAACCTGATGAAATCCAGCACATTTTGTGGGTGGCCAAGAGGGGATACAATGAACACACCATTCAGCAGTCACTGGTATATGAGACCTAAAGAGCAAACACATAGCCTGTAGAAATCCATTACTCTTTCTGGGTGTGCCTGGCTCATGCACTGATAAGGGATCTAATACACAGAACATATATCAGTCATTTGTGTTAAAATACATAAAAAATGAACTGAAACTACAAAAAAATTAGAAATAAAAATTACAACATAAGAATCATTCATGAGATGATCTATTCATAAAAACCTAAACAGGTTCTCTAGATCTCTAATAAGTAAGAAACTTAGGCAATTGGCCTACTGAAGTCAATGGGAAACACTATTTTAACATGCAAAACATCCACACATGATAACATGATAACTGGAATATGGAGGGGTCCACTCTTGATATAGCATCTTGTGCTGCAGGATATATATATATATATATATATATATATATATATATATATATATATATATATATATATATATATATATATATGGGTTCACTATAGAATCTCAAAATACTGAAATCCTGAATTTCAGTATTTCAAAATTCTATAGCCAAAAGCTTTAAATCGTGAAACACCAGAAGTGTGAAATTCAAAATCCAGAAGTTCAAGCTTCTGGTGTTACGGTGTGTGAATGGATAGGTGTAAGTTCAGGTGAGTATGTATGTGTAAGTGTGTTGGTTAGGGGCTTCAGTGTATGTTAGTGTGTGTTTTGGATGTGATGTGTGTGTGCAAGGGGCTGTGAAACCTTTGGGTGTGAGTTACCTTTGTGTGTGTGATTGTGCAATCTCGGAGTTAGTATATATAAGTAGGGGACATGGGGGTGCAGGGGGGCTTGTCTGTAGTGTAGGATTGTATGTTTGATTGTGGGGTGACATCATTGTGTGTATGTGTATGTGTGTGGTGGATTTCAGTATTTCGAGATTCTATAGTGAATATATATATATATATATATATATAATTTTTTTTTATTTCTCATCCGAGTAAAGCAGCGGTGGTGCAGCGGTAGCGTTGTCACCTCACAGCAAATGGTTCTCCTGTTCGATTCTCGGCTGGAGCACCTTCTGTGTGGAGTCTACATTTCGTCCCCATGGTCAAGTGGCGTTCAAAAGACATAAGTGAATGGGTGTACCTTCGTTGAAGGTTGGGTGTTGGGCTGGCACCTCGGCACCATAAAAAATCGACTGCCAATAATTAGCAGACCGGAGTTCTGCTGTGGTGACCCCTAACTGGGAAAAGCCGAAAGAAAGAAAACAACAACTTTACTTCTCATCTGATTATGTATTCACACATATAGATAAAGGTATACCATGAACTGAAAGACTAGTACCAACTTATTCCACTAAAAGCAAGGAAACACCTCAGATAAAGAAAAACATCTTCCTTTCATATGAGAAAAAGTAATGCACAATCCAAAAGATGAGATTCTTGTACTTAAGTACATAACACTTCTCATCTCTCGCTGAATTTGGTTCTTATTTTTGCCTTGTCTGTCATAAAATTGTTGATATTTTCTGGTAAATTACTCAGAATTACAGTCAGAGTTTCATAGTTCTTATCAGACCTTTCAACAGCCCTGATTTTGACTCAGATTTTAGCTCTGTCCCT
>NC_056730.1:291363177-291390677 GCF_019279795.1 Protopterus annectens | reverse complement strand
GGTTTTAAAATGACACCATTCTAACAAAATGTCAACATAACTAGAAAATGGGTCACGGTATAAAGTACATTTCTAATACTTTACACGGGTTCCCTAATGAAACCTTGACATATAATATGCAGAGGAACTCATCACATCCAGAACTTAAATATACCTACTTCATAGCTGCATATACATGAAGAAAATCGACACAAAGAAATCATTGATCATGAGTACTTCAAGAATCCACTAACAGTGATTTACAATGGAAAATAGTGATCAGAGTTCTGTTCTCTGGCATCTTGTGACTCAGGCACTTGAAGCACAAGGAACTACATCTTGGATAACTGTCAATGCACCCTTTACATAAAGTTATTATAAGACTTATTTCTGGCTGGCTTATATTAGAACAGCTGTTTTAAAATAAATAATATAAAATCTAACTCAGTTAATATTAAAATTTAACCCCATATGTACATGTAAAATACCATCCATGTAAAGGAATTATATTTCAGAAAAACTATCACAAAACGTGCAGCACTTCCATTAATTAACATATGGGACAAAAGTCTTTAATGTTCACTTAACATTGCTCTATAATATATACTGCAGAGGTACTATTTCTGCAATGCAAATAAAGATTAAAGTATTAATTAAAGCAATGCAAACAAAAATTGAAGTATTAATTCTCCTAAGCAGAATTAAAGTATTAATTCTCCATAGGGTGATTAAATATATTTCACACAGAGAAAAGGCAATTGCATATAAATCAGAATGATATAAAAACTGAACATTAGAGACAGTTTTTGTTATATTTCTCATGCAAGAAAACACATTGCTTTGTTGCTTATATTTATAACATCTTTCCTAGTATAATTTGCAAGACCAACTATGCTAAGTTGAGCTAGTGTACATTTGCAAAACAACAGCATGCCGAACAAAATAAATGTTTTTGTACCAGCTGTTGGAAGATCTGTGTGAGAAAAACAGCTCATTGCAAAGTCAAATACCCTTTTTGCTAACTAAATAGACTATAACCTCCTCATAAATAGACATTTTGAAATATAATACAATCACAACTGAGAAAATTATTTGCAATCCTTCATGTTATTTTAAACTTTAGTTTTTGGGGCACAGGTTCTTCATTGTATTCTTTTTTGAATGTACATCATTTTCAAAGCTTCATTTCTTCAGAGCAAACACAAATCATAACATAAGCATAATTATGGTAATTGTGAAAATGAACTTCAAGCTTTAAGTACCTTTCAGTATGTGACAAAAGGAGGTACTGCAAGCACAGTTAGCTGGAATTTTGTAAATAATTATATGTCATTTGTGAATATCAAATTAATTTATATAAGATTCTTGTGTTACAAATGTATTAGGACTGTATGTCATGTGTATATCAAATTGCTTTGTACAGATGCTTGTGTTGAAGAGTTATTTGTAAACTGCTTGTGCTTAAAATGTATCCACAGTGTGTCCTACTGGAAGAGAACAGAAATGTACATGCACTATTGTAACTGCTTAAATGTATATGTTAATGAGGAAACCGGAGGGTTAACCTCAGTCCAGCAAACTTTAGAAAAATATCTGAAATTAAATTATTGTGTAGGCTAGGACATAAAGAGGCTGGCTGATAGGTTTCAATGAAGCTAGAGATACAAAGTCTGCATTGGGAAGCTTTCTGTATTGTCTTTGGGGTAAACTAATTGCTACTTTGAAAGCATGAAAGAATGCAATTGTTTTATGACTTCCAGCATCTGCCAAAGATCTGAGAAAAAGCCCTTGTATGAGTACTTTTTCAGGTAGCTGCTAAATACTGCCAGTTTCAGCAATGGGGGTTTGCATGAGAACTAGAAGTCAGATGACCAGAAATGATGTCATTCTGCAAGCTACCCCAGCAGTAGTATTTTAGATATTATTTTGAAAAGTCTCTTAGTAAGACAGAGCGTTCTGTGTTATGTCTTGGACCTGACAACAACAAGAACCATTCACCACATCTGCCTTGCTCTAATAGTACGTTGCTGTGGAATAGTAGAATTCTCTTAGATACAGTCAGGAATATAGAGAAGCTTCATTTAGATTCCATAGTATCATAGGTAGGTACTAGGCTATCAGGCCTGGGGCCTATACAAGCCCAGCCAAAAAGGTACCCTGGCTTTTGCCACCCAAAAAAATTATTTTCCTGTGCCACTGTCGAGCAAAGCCACAGAGGTGATCCTCGGGGTGAATTTCCTATTTCCCATCCAATCATCAAGATTTTTCTTGAAGAGTGTTAATGAGGAGCTTTGTTTGATATAGATAGGTATAGGTTCATAGGTAGGATTTCTTTATTTGTGTGAGCCTGTACTGCAATGTTATTTTAAATATTTCCTGTGATTTTGAACTCTGATTCCACTGTGAAAATATATTTAGTATTGCCTTGTTCTTTTAGTATTTATTATTAAATATAGTTAAACCTTTCATTGTGGCTGATCTGTGTAGAGATATTTAAGTTTTGAGAGTACTTGAATATTTATGTGGTGACATTGTATGGGCCACTCCTAACAGTCTTGCTCTTGGTCAAACTATCATTTGTATTGGTATTAATATTACATAGTAAAATTGGACACCGTTTGTTAAGGACCATAAAGTAACTGATAAGGAGTGAATGGTGGTAGTGGCAACTACCTTATCGGCTGGGTAGAAGGGAGCATAGCTAGTAAACCTGTACCAGCCTTTCCCAGGTGTGCGTGTGTGTGTGTGTGTGTGTGTGTGTGTGTGTGTGTGTGTGTGTGTGTGTGTGTGTGTGTGTGTGTGTGTGTGTATGTGTGTGTGTGTGTGTGTGTGTGTGTGTGTGTGTGTGTGTGTGTGTGTGTGTGTTTGTGTGTGTGTGTATGTGAATCAAACCTCAAAGAGTGTGTGTGTCAGCTACGTGGGCAGGGACATGAAGCACTGGTTGGACAGAGAAGGTGGTGGAAGTCTTGGCATGGTCATTCAGCTGAGATCTCAACTCTATAGCTGTGCCAGTGGGGAGTCTTATTGGGGATCTGGAGGAAGAGGGAAAAACAGCCCCAGACTGACTGTGATCTTTGTGTGCTCTTAAGGAAAATTGCACTTGATGCAGATAGCTGCATATGGAAATACTGTGTATGCACATGTTATCCTCCCAATGAACGTCCCCCACTGTTGCCAGTGGTGAGGATTGAGGCAACTTGATTACTGATTGGCAGTGGTGGATCATCACACATTAATTGGTGGCAATGGTGGGATATCTACATCACATATTTATTGGTGAACAGTGGTGGAATCACCACATCACATATTGGGATTCAGTGATGTAGATATTGAACTCCTGTAGCCTGTAAACGGTGGTCAAGAAAGAAGGTGTTTGTACTCTCAAGCAGCCACATGGTAGACATTCAGAGTTTCATATCACAATAGTTTTATTTATTTATTTTGTTAGCTTATTTAGTCAGAGACAGCAGGCAAGGATGCCAGCAGATGATTATGGCAAGCTGACAAGGAGCTAGTTGGCTGAAATGTGCCAAGCCAATGGACTGGTGCATGCCAACCTGACTAAAGTGGAAATGACTGCAGCCTTAATCATGGTTGCAGCACAGACCAGCAACCAGGAAGACAACCAGACTGGCCTTGGAGATGTAAGATGTACAACTCTCAGAAAATGAACAATTCAATTTTTTCTCGGAGGACTTAAAAATCCATCTGGAGTTAAAGAGACTTGAACTGGAGGCCAGACATTTGGAACCAGAATCATCAGAGAGACTGTGTCAGGAGAAACAAATGGAATTAGAATCAGAAGAGAGACTGAGACATCTGGAAGCTGAAGAAAATAAGAGGCAGAAGTGACATGAAAAGGAAATGCTGACTCTTTGCCACAGTCATAGAGGTAATGGGGAAAGGAATAATTGAACCCCAATAGCAATAATTCCACAAGTTACAGAGGGTGATCATTTTTATAGCTTTATTTATATGTTTGACAGGGTATGTAAACAGTATGATGTTGACCAAGGGCTCTGGGTACTGTTCCTGACCCCCTTACTCCATGGTAAAGCTGTAACTGCTGTTTCTAAATTGTTTGATACTGATTGCTTAAATTATAATACAGTAAAGAAATGTTTATTAGAGTGTTTTAAGTTAACACCTAAAGCTTATAGAAAAAAGTTTCATGAGCATAGGTGCAAGGCAGATGAAAGTGTGTGTGAAATGCTCCAAATGCATGTTTTTGGATTGTGGAAGGAAACCAGAGTACGCAGAGGAAACCGATGAGAACAAAGGGAGAACATGCAAACTCCACACACAAGGTACCCCAGCCAAGAATTGAACCAAAGAACTTCTTGCTGTGAGGTGACAATGTTAACTGCTGTACCACTGCACCACAAATGACCTAACCATTGTGAAGCCTGAAATGGTTAAAGAGGAGCACTACTTGCTTGGGCAGTTTACTCCAGTCAGAGCTATAGGAGGGACCCCATTCCAAATACCTTTGGCTAGGGTTCACCTTGAATGGGAGGGTGGAAAAGGAAGCAAGCAAGTAGGTGTGTTTGAAGATACCCCTGCAGATGTCCTGATAGGGAATGCTTTTAATAATAAAGTACCTTGTGTGTATGCAGTGACATGGAGTCAAGCTTGGAGACAGGCATGTGGGTCTGGCAGCCGGGGGGGGGGGGTCCAGACACACTGCACACTTGAAGCCAGGACTGGTGAGGTGGTTACTTCAGAGAGGGAGCTACCCTATAGCAGTGAGATTGAAGGTGAGCCACAGCTGCTGGTGGGTACTGATGTTCCCTTGGACAGAGTGACTGCAAGAGCAGAGGTGACTAGTATTCCCCAGGCTGGCACTGAGGCATCGCTGTCAGAGGATACCAGACTTCCTGTGGAAGGGGATCTGGGAAGGGTTACGAAGAAAGAGTTGAGACAGGCTCAGCTCTCAGACCCTACATTGCAAGACTTGAGGGAGGTAGCTAGGGAGGCACCTGATTCTCAAGGAAAGGGAGAATCTGTATACTGGGACAAAGAGTTACTGTACAGAGAGTGAACCCCTGAAGGAGGGCTAGAGGGTGAGAAAATACAGGAGATGGTAGTGCCCAGAGCCTACCTTGAATAATGATTAATGGCTGGCAGTGGTTGATCATCACATAGTACATTACATTAGCCATCCTATCAACATGCAGTATTTTTCTTTCTAAGGGAGTGTTCTCCTGAAACAGTAGGTCAAGGATTTGAACACAAACATTAAATATTTTTTAACATGGGGATTCTCTCTTTAGGTCTTTTATTGTTTACTAACAAGGACAATACTGGTTAATATCAGTTCTCATTATATTATTTTAATTTTTGCTCATTTTATCTATGCAGCTCTAAGTACAGTTCTTTAAAAGCTCCATTTGACTAAAATCTAATAGTGTTTTTAGCTCATTTGAAGTGTAGCTTATTACTAGTACAAATGGTATAGTTTAACTGAATAATACATATTTTAATTTCGTATTATTTTTAAGCAAAAAAGAAATAGAAGCAGTTCTTGCAGTACTCAGTATTTTTAAGACAAGATAACAAACGCTAGGATTCAGTCTGGATTGTAGTCACAGTACTTCTTACTGTCAGGGCAAACATGCAGACACACTTCATGCTGTAAAGTCACTGTCATGATGACCACTATCTCAGTTGCTGTGTTATTCACAGCATCTGCCAGTACATTGGACAACAATTTTAATTTCTGAACAATACATAGGATACAGGATGAAAAAGCTTGGTTTTGCAGGTTTTGCTGCAGAATAGAATAGTCAGTTTTTTGTTAGACAAAAAAAAAACAGCTCTGGCTTTAAATGTTTTACTAATAACTGAAGTACTTCTTACACATGTAAAGAAGCTAGTCAAGGAGTTCTGTGGCATTTATGTTGAACTTTGCCTTGATATCCTTCTTTGTGTATATGTAGGGAGACAGATACGGATCATATGGACAAAGTCTGTAACATACTGTAGCCTCATGTGGAATTTCACAAGCTGTTTTCAAAATAGCAATGGGGTATTGCAATGCTTCAGACCCAGCAATTAGTTGTGTACAAATCCAGATACCACCTTGGTCTCCCATGAAAAGAGGCTACTAGCCTAGTAGGACTAGTATGGTCAACAAGGTATAAATAAAATAAAATAAATACATGAGATAGCAACTGCAGTTATTAGTGGCAGAAGTTTGGTTTACAAACATATTCTGAAAAACATAAGGTTCACTATGAAGAAACACTGCAGTGTTCATCTTTCCACTGGATGCAGGACACATCTGTAAAATTCTAAAAGCCAACTGGAAAAAAGCTATGCCATTGAACCTCATGCAAAATTTAGGCATTGACACAAAAGTTGTGTTTAAAAGGGCACGTAATATTAAAGACCATATAGGGAGTTTGTCAGATATTTCTATCACCTGTAATGGAAAAATGTCTAAATGTGGGATGCGTAGACAATGTAAGTATATTTGTGACACAACAAATGTCTCAGTTAAAAAACTATCGGAGGACTATCCCTTGCCCTTGTAGATGCAACTGTAACACTAGGGCAGTAGTATACCTTGCACAATGTCTTTCCTGCAATGCATACTATGTAGGGAAAATGCAGCATTCCCTTAAAGAAAGGATTTATGAGCATGTTACAGACATTAAGAAGGGGAATGTTAAGTTTGTGTTTTTCATTATTAGCAAACTTGGTATCTTTGAAAGGAGAGGTCTCTGGAAATGCAGACTTGAATGAGAAGAACTGTTGTGGCAATTTAGACTTAATGCCACAACATTTACAGGAATCAATGACAATGTTTCCATATTTATTTATTTAATATTTGTTGACCTGGAAAGTCTGACTAGGACAGAGCCTACTTTCAGTGGAGGCCCAGGGAGAAACACTTTAGACATATGTCTTTAGATTTTGGGAGGAAACCAGAGTACCCAGTGGAAACCCACATAGGACATGCAGACTCTGCAAAGAAGGCACCCCAGCGGAGAATCAAACCTGAGAATCTCTTGCTGTAAGGTGACAATATTAACCACCGCACCACCAGTCTTGAAACTAAAATCTTTTAAATACTAACTAAAGATAAATGATTATGTGTGTGTACTACTGTATATACATTCACCTAAGTATTTTATCACTTTAAGTGTTTGTGCATGCTAATTTTATTTGCTGATTTAGATTGGTTAATTCTGATCACATGATTGATTCTTAGTTTTTAATGTAAAGTTGAGAATGCTTTTAACAGTTTTGATAAAGTCCATTTGTTGTTGTAGGACAAAAGTGCTCAACTGATTTTGGAATAAAACACATTTTCTTGTGAAGACAAGTAGAGGAGTTCCTTTGTTTATTAGTGATTTGTTTTTTTTTTCTAAAGTACCTTGTTCATGTATACTTATGCTACTTTGCTGGCTCCTTGTGTCTTTGGTCACATACATGTCTCCTCAAGATATGTTTTCTACCCCTGGAAGAACTTCACTACCAGGAGACTTCACTTTACTTATAAGGCAACTTAGTCAGTACACAGAGGATTCCAGTAAAAGTAGTCAGTCTTAACAACTGTAATAATGGTGTAGCAGAAGACTTACCAATTGTGAGACAATCTGCAGACAACCCTAGGGTACGGGCCACAGCTCCTATACATTCAAGTGCATCCAAAATGGTAAACAAATGTAAGGATTTTAAACACTTGGTTGAATTTTGATCCACAAGTTGATGGTGCTAGTGGTGACAGTAACAATAAAGCCATTGCACAACGACTTATACTTTTTAAGTCCAAACTTACCAAGTACCACTCTACATTACTTGATAATTCTTTTTGAGAGAAAATATAGCCAAAAAGAGAATATCAAAAGGACTGAGAATCTGGAAATTTCTGAATGAAACTGATGCATCTTCCAAACTATGCAGTGAATTAATTGATTTATTTGATTGAACTGGCTTTGAACTGATGTCTTGTCAAATTAGACACAATAATGAGAAGTTAAACAGTTTAGTAGAAGAACTTAAACAATTGAGTGACTCTATTCCCAAAAACTTAGAAAAGAGTCTGAGTTACAACAAATGCAGTATAACATTTTTTCTAAGGCTGGCAATATCTTCAAAAGTATTTATGAATGTAAATCTAAAAAATTTAAAAGAGACAAACTTGAATACAATTAAAGTCATACAAATCTTAATCCGACTAAAAAGTCACCAGTTTGGGTGATAATTTAAATGATACTGGTCATTCTCAAACTTGTTCAAAAGCTCTCGATTCTACCTTTGATGACAATGAAGACTTTTTAAGAGAACTTCCATTTAAGGATGTCGCAATGCCTTGCCATTTGACTGAATCATCACCAAAACTATTTGGCAGGGAACAATGAGTTATCATTACCATCTTCCCCTGTTTTCAGAGATGGAAGAGGGGACATGCTCCAGCAGAAAAGAACCACAGAGTACAACAACAAATGAGTTACCCAAAGGTGAAAGTGATTTATGATGGTGAATTATTCAGCTATATTATTTTTTTGTGAAAGCAATACATATTGGAATATTCAAGAGACAGTTTTTCCTTTACCCCATTTACCAAGACAGGGCTTGCTTCTACTCTCATTTACCTCAATATTTATGCATATAAGTTGAGTCTTCACTTAAGTTTTGTAACCAGACTACTGAACACAACAACAGAACTGTATTTGAAAAGTCTGTTACAACCCACCCTTGTATCCTAACATCAGCATGTATGAGGCATTATGTAAAACAGACATTAGAAAATTTTGCAGTACAAAGTGTAATGGTTTATTTCAGAATTTGTTTTCACCTAAAAGTATTGCTTTTTGATATATCTAAGAGCAGAAACATCAGACTGATAAAAAACAGACTGTGGGGGGGGGGTAGTGATTATGAAGTCCTTAGATTACTCTGCAAAAATGCTCAGCTTGCTGAATGACACCAGTTTTTTTTTCCAAGAAGAAAATAAGAATTGCTTATGACAAGAATTAACTTCACTCTTAAAAATGTATTATTATAACAGGGAATCACACAAGATCTATGTCAGTTTTTGCACGTCTGACCTGGTTGTGCTTGCAATATTTGGGATTCCTAAGACTGGCAGTGCCCTGAATGATACACTGCTGCAACCCATTGTTGCTGCATGTGGTTCCATCACCGGACTGCTTGCTATCTTTGTTGATCATAAACATAAGGATATTTTGGGTGAGCATCATCAAATAGTAAAAGACTCATAGTATTTTTGATATCTCTTAACAAGGTGGAATATTCTGACAATTTGTTATTAGTTACAGCCAACATCAAATGTTTGTACATAATTATTCCTCACAATATAGGGGTGGAATTGTGTATGTATTCTGTGGCAAAACACACAGTGCTAAATGCAACTGATGTCAGGCTTATAGGAAGTTTTATGGACATGATACTGAAGAACAATTTCATCTTTTGTTGAAAGTGAATATTTTCAGCAAAATTCCTGTTTGACAATGGGTATGGCAGCAGTACCCACTTATGCCAACCTAGGGCTTATTCCTTGGGAAAAGGAATACATTTTTAATTATTCACTTAAAGCCATGATCATTAGGTATCTCAGATCTCAAGATGATATTTTGATGTTATGGTCGGGCACTACCAGAATATGGATTTTTTTTCAATACCTGAAACAGTAGACATGTTTTCTTAGGTTCTCCTATGTTTCTTTGCTACATAGTATGAAGTTAGTTATAGTTATAGTTTGTTAGTTATAGTTGTGAATACAGTCCCAAAAGCCAATTGCCTCAACATTCTAGCTTTCTCTGTTCCCTGAAGTGGAAGTGAATACAGTCCCAAACCCATCAGCCTTAACATTACAGACCTTGCAAATATACCATCTAAACTATGTATGTTTGTATTCAAGAAGTTTGTATTTTTTTAGAACCAAACAGACATTTGTGTGAGTCTTAGAAGTGTAAAGCAGTCTCTGTGGCATGCACACCAAACAGGCTCGTCGGCAGTGAGTCTTTCTCTGTCTCCCAATATGCTACCACTTTGTACCCAACTTTTTTCTATTCTTCCTCACTTGTTTAAGTCCCCATAGCTAGATCTTTTGGCCATTTCACATAGAATATTGTCTCCTTGTTTTTTTCCCCAAAACAAAACATTAATAACTACTATACTACATGTAAAACTCTTTCTTTTGTCTCCTACATTACATCACTTTATTAATTTTCCCAAAGTTATCCGTTCTACTTTTTCCTTGTTTTTTGACTCTTTGATACTTTTCTTTTTGCCCAACAAACCTAATAAACCTACTTCCTCATCTCTACATTAGTAGTTACCTGGGCATTCAGTTGTAAATGATTTTTTTCTTCCTTACCATCCTTGCCGTCCTTTCACCCAGTGGGGTTCCAACCCGCTCCATTCACCTACTCTTCACCCATTCCCACCCACCCCCACTTTCCTTAGATTTATACTATCATAGCCACACCCTTTCCTGCTGTCTCAACTTCCTTTTCCCCTCCTACACTCTAATCCCCAAACTCCCTACATCTTTTCTTTTCTCCCACCTCCCTCCCTCATTTCTACATTAATAACTCTACCTCCCTCCCTCATTTCTACATTACTAACTCCACCTCTCTTCCTCAACCTGCACTACTCCTTTCCTCAACCCACATTACTGACTCCACATCCCTACCTCTACATTACTTAGGACTTTAATTTACCATCTCTCCCCAACTCATTTGAACATTATATTTACCATCTCTCCCCAACATTCCCTGGACAACTCCACTCCCCACCCTACTCCAAACATGCAACCCCATCTCACAGTGTTCTACATATTTATCGTAACATGGCGTCTCTACATCACATCTACTGCCTCTGACCTCCACAACTATGAAATATATAACCAACATCCCCCTCACAAACACACACTAATCACCAGCAACCATTTCTGCACTATAGTGACATATGTCCACAACTTTTACACACTCCATACCGCCTCCTATTTTCCCTCAAACACACACAACCTCACACTCCCAACCTCAGATTCCATCTAGCTATCTCCAAGCTACAAACCTCCTACTCCATTCCCTAACTCATATAAAATTAGAGGCAGACATTCATCCCAACCCAGAACCTAATTATGTATTACCTTCTACTCAATCACACAAACTATAATCTCCTACCCAAGATCTCTCAGATACCGTGTCCTTCCTCCCTACCTCACATTTCTGCTTCTGACCTACTAATAACTAACTTTAATCTGAAGAGCATTGTAAACAAAATCACAGAATTTCATGCTATCCTGGCCTCCTACGCCCCAGGCACTGTAGTAATTACTGAAACCTGGTTAAAACCACACATCAAAGACTCAGAAATTACATACAACAGTTATAATGTAATTAGACAAGATAGACTAATCAAAAGAGGAGATGGTGTTGCAGTCATGTTTAAAGACTCCCTAAAATTGGAAAAACTTGACTGTACAACACCAGATATGTCCAATGCAGAAATCCTCATCACCCGCCTGCATATAAATGCCCATAAATCACTTATTATTATCGCTGCCTATCTGCCCCTGGAAACAATCTCCACTGCATAGGAACTTCTCCTCTCCTGGTCTTCCTTCTTTTTTAGCCAAGAAACTATTATCTTAGGTTACCTTAACCTGGACTGGCTCTCCTGCTTCTCTGACAGTCCTACAAACTTCATCAACCTGTTTCATTTCTCCCACGTTATAGATAGTCCCACTTGTGCTGATAAAATAAAAACAATATTTATTGGCCTGGATACTAACAAATAAGCCAAACTTCAGTTATAAATCTGGCTGTCTACCCATTAACCATAGTGACCACACCACTACATTTCTACTAAGAAAAAAACTTCATATCAAAACCCACACTCCGATTAAATGCATCCATAGCAAAAAACATTTATCCTCTGACCTATTTAATCAACTACTTCAAAATTGTGACTGGTCACCATTAAAATACCTACAACTGGACCATGCAATAGAACAATTTAACAATTTCCTTAAAATCCTAATTCGCCTTGCCCCCACCAGAAAAATGTGCACCAAAGTAAAACAACTTCCATGGCTGTCTCCTGATACTAAACTACTTATTAAAAAAAGAGACAAAGCCAGAGCCCTGTACCTATCATCCAAGAACAAAACCATGCTTATCAAATACCAGCAACTCAGAAACCAAATATAAAAATCAGCCATGATAAACAATTCTACTTCCAATCTTCCCAAAAAAGCATTTTCAAATCCACAAAACTTGTGGCAATCAATCAACTACCACCACAACCCAGGTAGACCCACCACCCCCTCTCCTACTACATCAAATAACTCTGAACCCCTAGCCTCACAGTTTAACTCATATTTCATTAACTGTATATCCAACCTACTACAATGCAATCAACACCCACCACTCAAAATCCCCTCCTCAGTATCTAGCACAACAGAAACCTTTTCTTTTAAACCTGTTTAAACATTATAAATTAAAAAAATCTTCTAAGCAAACTAAAACCCTGCTGCCTTGCTGTTGACCTGCTATCAAATAAGCTCCTAAAATTGCTGCCCCATCTATTGCCTACCCTATCTCAATTCTAGTCAATCATTCTATCTCTGAACAATATGTACCCCACCTCTGTAAAACAGCTCACATCATTCCCCTCCACAAGGGTGGCCCCTCTAGAGATGTCGCTAACTACCACCCCATAGCATTCCTCCCTCCCATTGCCAAGTTTCTTGAGAATTCAGCAACAACTCCTAAACCACCTTACATCAAATAACCTTCTAACAGATACCCAGCATGGTTTCCGCCCCAAGCATAGTACTAACACTGCCCTTATAGCTTTCACTGACACCATTCACCACCTTATGAACAATGGTCAGCTAGTCTCCGCTATTTTCCTGGACATATGAAAGGCTTTTGACACCATTTCCCACCAACTCCTTCTCAACAAACTTGCCACTTACAACCTCAGTCAAGCTTCCCTAACATGGTTCCACAGCTATCTATCAAACAGGCAACAAGACACTATATGGGATCAAAATCTTTCTCCTCTTCTGACTGTGAACACGGGTGTTCCCCAAGGGTCCATATTAGGCCCCATTCTTTTCATCATCTTTACAAATAACCTTATGTCTGCTACCCAACTAGCCTCAATCATGCAGTATGTTGATGACACAAGTCTTATTGTATCAGCCCCCCACCAGAACTCCAATTCAAAATGCAAAAAGCATTTCAGGAAAATGAATTATTCCCTACTAACCATCAACTCATTCTCAACCCAAAAAAGTTAATTATATTCTCAAACAGAACAAACCAAAAACAATTCTCCTCCCCTCTCTATCCTATCCACAAACAGCACTAAAATTGAACCAACTAACCAGGCCAAACTCCTAGGTATTACTATAAATAACCAACTGAAATTTGACATTCACATATCCCAAACAATCAAAAAAGTACATGCCAAACTCAGTGCGCTCTATAGGACAAAACATTATCTAACACCACAAGCCAGACTAGCCACTGCCAGATCTCTACTTCTATCTACTGTATTATATTGTTCACAAAATTTCACTAATTTACGCAAAACCGACCTCCAGAACCTTGAGTTGTGCTACAACAAAATTGCTAAGTTTGTAGCAAATCTCCCTCATAAAGCTCACCATTGTAATGCTCTTAAACAACTGAACTGGTTCAAACTCCCAAACCTCTTAACACTAACCCAACTTACCCTCACCCACAAAATTATTCAAAACCCAAATGACTGCCATGCAATTGCAACGCTGGTCCAACTACATGTCAGCAGCAGACCTATGCTCAAAATTACAAACTCTCATAACACCCATGGAGACTCCCTCTACTCAAACAAAATTGCTAAGTACTGGAATTCCATTCCACTAAAAATGTAAAGCACTCTCTCCAATCCTGCTTTTAAATCAATAGGACATGAACACCTTAAAAATAACTGGATTTTGCCACTGTTGCTCTCCTGGTTAAATCCTGGGCAGCCACGGTGGTGCAGCAGTTAGCAATGCTGCCTCACAGCAAGAGGTTCTCTGGTTTGATTCTTGGCTGGGGTGCCTTCTGTGCGGTGTCTGCATGTCCTCCCTGTTGTTGCATGGGTTTCCTCCAGGTGCTCCAGTTTCCTCCCACATCCCAAAGACATGCTGTAGGTGGATTGGACACTCTAAAATGGCCCTAGGCATGAGTGTGTGTGTCTTCTGTGTAAGGTTGGGCACCAGGCTGGCAACTCAACACCATGATACTCCACTGCCAATCATGAACATACAGGTGATCTGCTGTGGTGACCCCTAACCAGAAAAAGCTCTCCTGGTTAAATCCTAATGTTTTTTCAGCACTGCCTTGCCCTTCCCATACATACAGACCATAGCTTTTTTTTTCTCTTTTCTTTCAGTGTCGGTCTACTCCTGCTTACAAAATCCTTTCTTTTACTTCCATTTTTTCATTCTTCTTTGTCTTGCCCTCTTCTACTCACCAATATTTCTCACAATTCTGTCTAATAATCATTTATTTGCCTTCTCTCACTTCTTAATCAGTCTCTATTCTTTGATAAGCCTCTGATTTATACATGTATTTTAATTTATTAACTAGCTTCAATATTATATCTTATACACCAGTGTGCTCTCCAATATTGCAAATGCTGTTCTGTACTGTTGAATCTGTTTAATATGTATTCATGTTTGTTTTTTAATCAACTCTTTAATTTTGTTTAAATTTTGTTTAATTTTATATATGTTGTTGAAGCTTTTCTCCCCAGTTCTCCACTGAAAACGGGCTCCCAACCCAGTCGAACACTACCCAGTAACCAAATGTAAAATAAAAATAAACAGATAAATAATAAATAGTACTCATTATTTGCATATGCTGATCTCAAAGGGCAATGTGTTCTATTGTTTTCATTCTTCCTTGTATCGTAAACCAACCTTTTCTAACACTTGTCTTTACCAAACTAGCTGACATCCATTTCACCAAAAGGGCAAGTAATAAGAACGTCCTGGTTTATTTCCTCAGATAGTGTATTTTTAGAAGACAAACAATCTCACCAACAGACAGTACAAAGTTCAGCTTATGGAGGCAATGATAGCTGCAGTTATTAGTGGCAGACGTCTGGTTACAAACCCATTCGGAAAGTATGACAAAACACTGCAGTGCTCAAACTAGAACCTCTGATTCTTTATTACAGCTTTTTTTCAGTGGATGCAATAAAACTTTAAAATCCAGTGGGGAAAAGCTATGCCCTTGAACATCATGCAAAATGCAGGTGTTGAATCAAAAGTTGTTTTTATAAGGCCGTATAATATTAAGACCATAACAGAGAGTTCATCAGATATTTATATCACTCAAAATGGAAAAATTACATCTGCGGGATGTGCGGACAATTTAGGTATATTTATGTCACAACAAATCTTGTCCTGATAGATGCAACTGTAACACTGAGGCAGTAGTATAACCTGCAAAATGTATTTTTTGCAATGCATATTATATAGGGCAAATGCAGTGTTCCCTTAAAGAAAGGATTTGTAAGCCTGTTACAGACATTAAGAAGGGGAAAGATAAAAGTACACTATTTAATCATTCTGTTATTTGCTTTTAGCAAAATTAATATTTCAGAAAGTTGAAGTCTGGAACTGCAGACATAAATAAGACAAATTGTTGTGGCATCTGTGATGACTTGCCCTGGCCCAGCAATCAAGGAGCCTCAACCCTCACCACTAACAATAGGGAGGTCATCTCCTAGAAGAGGAAAGGATAACTAATACACACAGTAAAATACAATTTCCCTTAAGTGAACACAGAGATCACAGTCAGTCTGGGGCTGGTTGCTCCCTTTCTCTCCAGGTCCCCAATAAGACTCCCCACTGGCACAGCTATAGGGTCCAGATCTCAGCCTAGCTGGCAAGCTATCCTCCAGTACCCCCTCTGTCCAACCAGTGCTTTGTGTCCCTGCACAGGTAGCTGAGACACCACACACACACACACACTTTGAGAAGAGGTTATACAACCACACAGACCCTCCTGGGACAAAGGCTGGCACAGGTTCTTCAGCTGTGCCCCTTTACCCAGGCTATACGGTAGCAATTACTGCCACCACCAGCTAATAAATATCAGCTACTCAAAGGCCCTTAAAAGGGTGTCCAGTTATTACTGTGCAATATTATTATCCAATGGTAGCATGACTAACAGTCAAGGCTTACTTTAGAGGGGCCTATTACAATAACCTATATAAATATGCAATGTACTCTGGAGCTTATCTCTACACAAAACAGCCACAGGTAGGTGTTTTGACTACTGATTTAGCTACTTTTCTGTATATATATATAAAAAAAATTCCTTTCCTGTAACTAGTGTAGTCCAGATTCAGATTTGCTGTATCCAGGACTGTATGTAAACTTCTGAGCCCCCCCAAGCTTCCTGTGTTGGAGGGAATCCTTCTAGCTTATCAGTGGGAGTGGTAAGCACTAGGTAACCTATCTACCACATAAGGAGTGGTTCTGGCCCAGAAATTGTAGTTATTGGCCATTTGGGAAGTTTTTCCATCTCTCTCAACTTTCTGATTAAAAAGCCCCATTTGCACTTGTTTCCCCCTTTCCTGTAGCTAGTTTAGTCCAGATACAGATTCTTACTTTTAGCACTTGAATTTGCTTATTCGTGATCAGCACTTGTTCAGAACTTGTAAGCACTAAATAACCTACTAATTACTACAGCACTCAACCTTCCTCATTACCTAGAGGAAAACAGTTTTGGTACTAACTTTCCCCACTTGCTTAGAGAAAAACAGCTCTTGTACTCACTTTCCTCACTTATCTAGAAGAAAATAGTTTTTTTTTATTCAGGCATGTCCAAGGGTCAGCTCCCAGTGTTCTCTCCTGTCTATCTGATGAATCTGTGCATCTTGGGGCAATGTAGAAATTGCCTCATGTACACAGACAACCCTCTCCTCCTACCACCCAACACTACAACCTGTGAGAGATGCACTTATCTAGCCAAACTGGAGGTAAAGCTCTCTCCAATCAAGACTGAACTTGACAGTCAAGATGAGAAGGTAAACACTTGCACCACACCACACTCATCACATAGTCTCACTAAATCTACACCACCAAAATCCACACATAGAAACACAAAAACATTCACGGAGGCTCTCAATAATAATCTGCTCAAGCAACAGAGACCTCCAAAGCAGAAATGCAAGCAACCTCCACCCCCAAACACAACCCAAATGACACATAGCCCGCAGACTCAGTGTGCCACTCAACCACTGCCAATAACGCAAAACAACGTACCCAACACACTAGTCATAGGTGACTCTATAGTCAGGCACACTGATGTCCCACTCACCAGGCTAAACAAGGATAAGGTTACTGTCAGCTGCCTGTCGGGTGCCAGGATCCACCACATAACCCAAGCACTCAGGTCACTCCACAACAAGTACAAATATGACTCTGTCATTGTCCATGTTGGTGTGAATGACCTGAGACATACCTCCCTGGACTACATGAAAAGAGACATGGAAGAGCTCTCTGATCTTGTAGCCCAGGCAGGTATGACCCTAGCCCTGAGTAGCATTCTGCCATCACCCAGAATGATGCTGCAGTACAAGGACAAAATGATTGACTTCAATAATTGGCTAAGCTTCTGGTACCATTCTAAAGGGATCCAGTATCTGTCTGCCTGGGATGACATGGTCGACAGACCACGATGCTTTGCCAGAGATAGCTTGCACCTGTCACCCCTGGGATTCTGGATACTGGCTAAGGTTTTTGCCGCCCCTATAGTGCCTTTTTTAGGCAAGGTTCAAATGACAAATTCACCACTGTAACAGGAACAGGCAAGCAAAAACTGAGGGTGATGCTACTCAATGCTAGAAGTCTAAATCTCAAAATGCACTCACTCGAGGCACTCCTTAAAATGGAGAACATCGATATCTGTGTAGTGACTGAGACCTGGTTCAAGGCTCCAGAGAGAACCCCTGCACTATCAGGCTATAACTCGTACCACACTTTTTGGCCATGTAACCTGGACCAAAACACCAAACGCGGAGGTGTGTCCATATTCATTAAAGATATCCACACCTTCAGGCTAGTTGCTCAGCATAATGCAGCAGAGGTTATCCAAGTGCAACTAACTCTGGGCAAAACTGCAATCCAAATTGTAGCTTGCTACAGATCACCCACCATGCCCCAGGATTCCCACTCCTCTTTTCTTGATGTACTGGAAAATATTAGGGTTCAACCAAACACCCTAATAATGGACGATTTCAACTACCCCACCATTAACTGGGAAAACTACTCATGTACCAACTCTTTCGCTCAACGCTTTCTGGAATTCATAAACTCCAATGCCCTGGATCAACTTATCCACACCCCCACCAGGGGCAACAATATCTTGGATCTAGTCATTACCAATATGAGTGACTGGTGTTCCACACCTGAAGTCAACGCCGCATTGGTCCGCTCCGACTATAAGCTAATTACCCTAGATATCCACATCCTGCTTCCACAACCCATTAAGGAAACCATGGTAAAAAATTTCTCTAAAGCCAACTTCATGCTTCTTAAGACAGAAGTGGTGAACTTTATGACACCCATACAGATGGACAATACAGTTATTACTACTGAATCCTACACAATTGCACTTTATAAGCACTTACATGAGTGCATGGATCGTGCTATCCCAAACAGAACCAAGACGCTATCCTCCAAAAAAAGGAAGCTAATCTAGTGGTCCCCTGCCATAAACAAACTGTACAACAGAAGGAGGAAACTCTTGCAAGTGGAGGAGCTCCCTGGTCAGCCTCAGTAAGAAGCTGTGATCCCTGATAAAATCCTACAAAGCTAGTTACGAAAACAAAATTGCCACTGATTCTAAAGACAACCACAAAGCATTCTATAGCTATGTCAAGAATCTCAATGGCAACACTCAGATCTGATTTGAGTTACAGCACAATGGCACTAAATATACAGACCCATCTGATATTGCCAACATCCTGGCAGATAGGTTCAGTGCTAACATTACCCCCCTTTCACCCCCTAAAGAGCCCATCTCTATACCGGAAGAATGTAAAGTTCCTGTAATCACGGCTGCACAGGTAAAAAACACACTCTCCAAAGCGAAGAACACAGCATCCATGGGACCAGACAACATCCCAGGCTGCATTCTACATGAACTACAGAACGAACTGGCACCCCACCTAAGTACCATGTTCAACCATATCCTCACCTCAGGCTTTGTGCCTGCTGAATGGCGCACAGCAACGGTTATCCCACTCCACAAGGGGGGAGCCACCACGGACCCCAGGAACTGCCACCCCATTAGCCTGACGAGCCTGGTCTGCAAGACCATGGAACGTATCATCATGGAACTTATAAACAAAGATATTGGTAATCTCCAAACTCTGGATCCCACTCAGTTCAGGTTTGTAAAAGGCAGATCATGTCTCCTAAACCTGATAGACTTCTTTGAAGCAGTCACCAAAGCCGTAGACAAGGATAAGGTGGTTCACACAGCCTATCTAGATCTTGCCAAGGCTTTTGACACCATCCCCCACTCTGGAATTATAGATAAACTCACTAAACATAGGTATAAATCCCTATGTCATAAGATGGGTTGCCAACTGGCTCACTGACAGAACCCACACTGTGAAAGTAGCAGACTCCAAATCCGACTTCAGACCAGTGACAAGTGGAGTACCACAGGGTTCAGTCATGGGTCCTCTCCTGTTTGGTATCTACTTCTCTGAAGTACAGGCTAACACAGAAGGTCTTTGGCTAATGAAGTTCGCAGATGACTGCAAACTAGGAGCCATAATCAAAACTCCTAACGATGTGGACATCCTACAAAAGGGCCTCACTGAGACAGATGCCTGGTGTCAAAGCCATGGCCTCAAGCTCAATACCAAAAAGTGCATTGTCATCCCCTTTGGTAAAAACCCTGTACCCATGAACTACAACATATGCAGTAGTATACTTAACACTGAAAGTGTGATAAGAGACCTTGGGACACAGGTGGACAGTAGTCTCTCCTTTGATAATCACATCGCCACAGTAGTCAGGAAATCCTTCTACATGGCACACCTCATCACAAAAGGTTTCTCATCCAGAAAAAAGAGGTCATTGTTCCCCTCTACTCATCACTCATTAGACCCATTATAGAGTACAATGCCCCTTTTGGTATGTACCTCACAAGACATCTACAACAACTGGAAAGGCCGCAGAAATACCTCACAAAGAAGATTACCGGCCTCAAACAGATGCCCTACGCAGACTGTCTCAAAAAACTCCAGCTTTACTCTGTCGCATATCACCTACTCAGAGGTGATCTCTGCCTAACATACAAAGCTGTGTCAAACCCAGAGCTGTTGGACATGCTCCACTTAAAGAAATCTCAATCCCTCCAAGCTACATGGTCTAGGGACCTAAACCTTGTCACCACATTAAACAGAACATGCCGGAGGGACAGATTCCTGTCCCAGAGACTTCCCATACTCTGGAATAAACTACCTATCTATATCAAACAAAGCTCCTCATTAGCACTCTTCAAGAAAAATCTTGATGATTGGATGGGAAATAGGAAATCCACCCTGGGGATCACTTCTGTGGCTCTGCTCGACAGTGGCACAGGAAAATTATTTTCTTGGGTGGCAAAAGCCAGGGTACCTTTTTGGCTGGGCTTGTATAAGCCCCAGGGCCTATAGCCTAGTACCTACCTATGAACCTATGAACCTAGAAGGTTTTAAAAATATTTAATACTAAATAATTAAAACACAATACAAAACTACTACACCACAGAGATATCAAAGAGTTCAGAGATCACACAGAAACTTAAAATAATACAGTAGGACAGGTCTGATTTCAAAGAAAAATACCTAATTAATCTTTACTAGCTTTAACTATTCCTACAAGAAATCACAGTGATAAAACTTACATGTGAGCACAAGGCAGAGTGCTGATAAGTTAGATGTCCCAAGTCAAAATGCTTTCAGTCTCTTGTGAGAAATAGTATTCAAACATTACTCACAAACATGTCTCTAAGGCCCACCCAAGATTACATCATTTTTGACACCTAGGTTTTCCCAGTATTCATATTGCATCATCTTAACACCTAACCAGGGATTCATGAAGCTCGGCACAAGGACGGTTTTAGCCTTGCGCCGAGTGTCCTCATTACAGATAGTGCAGCAGAGCCATATGAATATTTATGAGGGTGCGCTGCCGCACAAGACATCTACAACAAAGACTGGAAACATGTGCAAGTGCAGGGGGCATGTTTAAGTTCTCTATGGAGGTGGAAACATGCCCCCACAGTTGCACAACCTACTATGCTTACTATTAGAGCCCGCCTCTAATAGTAAGCAATTAATTCAGTGTCCGTGGATACTGAAATGTATGCTAAGCATACAAGAGTGTCCACGAACACTGAAATAAAATCAAACTAGTAAACACACAAGCATGTAGTGGAATGTGGAGCCCCGTCCCTAGAACTTTCACAATTAGATTCCCCGTGTCCTTATTTTACATTTGTATTGCTTCAATATCGAAAGTGTAAGCGAAGCGCATTGTGTTTGCGGGTTGCTGCCCCTGCTTAGTGTAGCTTGCACATCAAAATCAACCAATTAGAGAAAAACATGCGGAATTAACGTTAACGTCAATAGTGTAATGGTTAGAGCATCCACCTAACGACCAGGCATGCACGGTTTGAGGCCAACTATAGCACATATCATTTTCCATGTGGAATGTCATTTTGCTGTATAACCTACATAATAATATGTAAATGTGAACTAGAGTACCACATGAAATGTTTAACTAATGTCATGCAATCAAAGTGGTAGCATCATAATGAATAAGGCACTAGTAAGCAGGTGTAAACACAAATAAGCAGTAGTAAACATATATAAATACCAGTAAGCAAGTCTGAGTGCTTGCGCAGGTGTAAGCAGTGCCCAGCATAGGAAATGTATATAATTATGTAGATGTATCTGCATGTGTATGTACAGATATATAAAATATATATATATATATATATATATATATATATATATATATATATATATATATATATATATATATCTGTGAAGAATGAACGTCGTAACAATAAAGCATACAAAAAGAATGAGAAGGGAATCAACAGCAACTCCAGTATTATTTAGTGCTGTCAGTGTATGTCATACCCAGCTGGGCAGGAGTGAGCAAAGCACTGCTACTCACACCACAGGCAGGATACTACTAGTGGGACTAACATTACCGATCTGCTAAGTCTACTTTACAAACAATCACAGGGTAGTCCCTGGTGGGACTACCCAACAATTGCTAGGATGATTGGACCTCCGACCATTGCACAAGCAAGGGCAGGTATGTTCAAGGACTAAATGGTGGGACAGCCTGATAATACATGGGTTGGGACAACATACGTGTAGGGCCCCTAACGCTGGGGAGAGGGCAATGTGTGGAGGTGTGTCATGGCTGTGATAGCAACCGGAAAATGGATGGTTTGCGTGTATGTCGAACTCGGGTGGGGGTGGAGGAACTATGGGTATGAAATTATGGATCCAGGCATGTCAGGGTTGGATGGCCTGGTTCTAATTTGCCCGCCTCGTGGAGGTCAGCGAGTTCGTTATAAGTATATATGCATACACATATCCATACATCTATATGTAGAAATACATTCCCTGTAACACATTCATTTTTTTGCAGACACAAATAACATGAAAGTGCCCTTACAAACCTCGACAGTAGATAGAATAATAGTATGTGCATAAGAGGGAAGAGATGAAACTGCTAAAATGCAGAAGTGTGTACATTGTCCAAAGTCAGTGCTGCTTTCAAAAAATCAAATATGAGGATTTTCTCACACATGGAATCATTCCTGTGATCTGCCTGCTATGGCAACGCCAATCGCTAAACCGGTCCTAATTGTAAAATAATTTCACCAAACTCGTACATTATTCGCTCTCATGTGTAACGTGTGCATTACCACATAGTCATACCTATTAATTTATTGTAGTGTCATGTTAACGGGAGTAATGATGTAATGAACTATAGAGTCTAATCTTGAAATAAAGACATGTGTGTCCCAGGTGGGACAACCCAAAAATTGCAAATAGTGTCCTATTGGTCACTCATTTCACCAATGTTTGTGGACTAAAAGCTTGGGATGTCTGTGGATACTTGGAGTGAGTCAACCCATGGGATGGGGTCTACAAGAGTAGGGAGTGGCCAATGTGTAGCGGTGTGGATACACCGTGTATCCAACTGGGGAATGGATGACTGCTGTGTTGGTGTAGTGTTGGGGTGGGTGTTTGGGGAACCAGGAGTCATGGTTATATGGGTATATATGCAAATGAAGCAGCACAGCAATAGTGTAGTGGTTAGAGCATCCGCCTAATGAACAGACATTCCCGTTCCAAATCCCACTGCAGCACATACCATTTTCCATTGGTAATCTGTATGTGAACATATTTCGACATGTATGCTGTATAACCTGCATAATATCAATTAAAAGTGAACTGGAGCGAAGTGTCAGTGACATAATGAAGAAGGCACTAGTAAGCAGGTATAAGCATAAATAAGCACCAGTAAGCGTGTTTAAGTGCATCTGCGTGGGGGTATGCATTGCCTTACCCTTACAGACATATATATATATATATATATATATATATATATATATATATATATATATATATATATCTATATATCTATATATATATATATATATATATATATATATATATATATATATATATATATATATATATATATATATATATATATATATATATATATATATATATATATATATATATATATATATATATATATATATATATATATATATATATATATATATATATATATATATATATATATATATATATATATATATATATATATATATATATATATATATATATATATATATATGTATATATATATATATATATATATATATATATATGTGTGTGTGTGTGTGTGTGTGTGTGCGTAGATATACAAAGATATACAGCTATGATAGGAAACAGCACACAAGAATGACATATGTTCACAGGCTATTCCAATGGAAGTGAGGGGCCCAAGCAAGAAACAAGTAACACGTAGCATAACCTCCCCCCCCTGCCGGACAGAGGAAACATACACACAAACCCGTAAACAATGTAAATAGTCCACTGCTCCCCAAACCACAGGCAGGATACAACCGGTGGGGTACACAGTGCACCCGTGAAATCTAATCTTGGAACACAGACAGGAGCATCTCTTGCGGGACACCCCAAAAATTGACATATAACCAAAAGAAGGTGATACGCCGACCGTTTTGGCCAGGGGGTGTACATACCCGAAATACAAGGGTGAGAAAGCCATATGACATGGGTCCAGTGAAGTGGAGAGTGGGCAGCATGTAGTGGTGTGTTCAGACCCAACCAGCACCCAGAGTAAGGATGGGTGCTGTAGAGGAGGTGCGGGTGGGGGAACTATGGGTAGCTAATTATGGGTCTAGGTGTGCAGGTGTTGGCTGATGTGGGTCTATATGGACAGCCCCAGGGATGTAAGCAAAATGTTCATTGGGCAGAGGTGTCACCAACGCCCAATGAGCAGCAACACCCGCTACGAGTCCCACTACAGCAAAGTGTAATCTACATGGCAAAGAACGGAATAACCAGATGTAGATGTATATATGTAGAGGTATGTGTGTGTATATGTACCCATAGCTACATGGAGATATACCTCTCACTCTCCATAGTACAAATGTATACATACAGAGACAGCATACATATAATTACCCACATATAGATATATACATATGTAGACACCCATACAACCATATGTCGTTAGATATATACAGACAGCAATATATAAATATATACATGTATGCATATATATACAGATATATCTGCATATAGTAATGTATATATATATATATATATATATATATATATATATATATATATATATATATATATATATATATATATATATATATATATATATATATATATATATATATATATATATATATATATATATATATATATATATATATATATATATATATATATATATATATATACATATATATATATATATATATATATATATATATATATATATATATATATATGTGTGTGTGTGTGTGTGTGTGTGTGTGTGTGTGTGTGTGTAAATATAATGTATATAGCTAGGATATGATACAGCATTTACGAATTATATATGTTCACAGGCCGTGCCTATGGGGGTGAGGGTTCCAATCAACAAACGTGTAACACGTAGCATCAACCCCCCCCCCCACAGCTAGTCCGGTGAAACATACAGACACACAATAAAAGTAAAAACACCACTGCTTCCCAGACCACAGGCAGGATACTACCAGTGGGAGAGACCTGCCAGGTCTAATCTTGAAGCAAAGACATCAATGTCCCTTGTGGGACACCCCAAAAATTAATGATCATTGGAGTCAGTTCCTGCCATGAGTCTTCAAACCAGGCTATAGACGTACATGGGCCAGGTGGTTGTGCAAGCCTGATAACCCATGGGTTGAGACAATGCACGACATGGGTCCTGACACACGGAGAGTGGGCAGTGTGTTGTGGTGTGGTTAGACTCCACCTGCACCCACAGTAAGGATGAGTGCTGTATAGGAGGGGCAGGTGGGGGAACTATGGGTATGCAATTATGGGCCTAGGCATGCAGGTGTTGGCTGGTGTAGTTGTATTAGGACCACCCCGGGGATGTAAGTAATATGCCAAAATGGGCAGAGCTTACGCCCATACCTCTCAACCCCTAAGAGCAAATCAACTGGACAGGACATAAGCTGTTGGGGGAACAAATAGGGACTATACCTCTCAACTATCCGTGATTTTCAGGGACGTCCCTGATTTTGACTCAAATTTTAACTCTGTCCCTCTTAATCCCTCCTAAAACTAGTGACGTTTGGAGGAAAGGTGGTGAATTACACTTAATGAATAATGACAATAATTAAGTATTATACACTCCTTTTCCTTCAGAAAATGTGTATTCATTCACATGCTCTGATTCTGTCAATGTTTCAAGTTAATAGCACTAATATTTTAAAAGTGTCCCTGACTGTCCCTGAGTGTTTCTTGACTTGTCCCTGATTCAGTTGAAATTTGTCCCAACTTGTTTGAGAGGTCTGACAGGGACAGAAAGCACATATTCCATTTACAACCTTAGAAAGCTGATAGAATAATAGGTATGCATTAGCATGACTCGGCTGAAGGATGTGGGGTCCTAAACCCAATTACTTGTCTGTATTTCATGGTGTCAGTTCCCAGTTATTTGCCAGGCAGGTGCAGACTGTAAGAGGAACACACCAATAGTATGAAGCAAACTCTGGCCAGGCCGTGGATTCCGTACAATCGACCGGCATGCTTACGCCTAATGGGCAGCCATTCCCGATATGAGTCCCACTGCAGCACAGTCCAGTTTAAATGGCTAAGTATGATATGACCATATGTGTTGTTGCATAACCCACTACACAACACCTCCGAACACATGGTCGCAACATCTCACTGTAGGCATGTAAGCTGATGTAATAGGCATCAGAAGATATTATCATAGTCCTCACCCCCACCCAGGGGTGTGAGTGTCAGATGCAAACACCAAATGCAGTGCATTTGCAAGTGCAGGAGCAAGCGGGTGTAAGCCTGTTTGGCCGCCGGTATGCGAGTATCACACTGGTGAACCGATGTAGAGGCTAACTGAATGTAAGAAACTGTAACCAGAGATTAGCATTGCTTAGCTCCAGGCAAACCCACGCACACCCGCCCACAACTGCTTTAAAGTGCCTTAATCACTCTGTACCCAACAGCTCGTGTTCTGGCCAGCAACAAAATAACCAGCCTCTGCAACTCTGGACCCTGTACATCACAGTCATAGTAGTAAACCACTATGCCATGATAGCAATACAGATAAAGGAGGTATCAGCAAACTAATCCTCACAACAGGGAAATCAAATCAAATATGTGAACTGAAGCTATGTACAGTGTAATGTGCTATAACCTGCCACAGACCATAAATATGTGAATTGGAGTTCTGCAGTAAACATAGAGTTGAGGTGTCATGGTAATAAAGATATAAAGTCCCCAGGACCCCATACAGTGTATGTATACATGAATGACAGATACCAGACACATATATAACCTGTAATGAGTAAGACGTCGTTGACAAAAGGCAAATATAATGCTAGATAACCAATAAGCAACGCTAACCGCAGCACAGCCCAACTAAGTAATTGCAAGCAATTTGTAGGGAAGCCAATACAATATGCCCACAGGTACACCTCTTTAAGCAGTGCCAACCTGAAGTAAGCAGGTGTGCCCATAGCTTAGCCTTTTTGAAACCGGCCAATTACAGAAAAGTGCAGGAATCCGGCCCTACTTAAACCACAGAGGCGGGAATATGGCTCATAGCTGGTTGTAGCATCCCCCTGCATGCAGAATAGCTGGAGTGGGAGAAGGCACTCGCTTTAGAGTGCAGCGCTGGGGGTGGGGGGGGCCCCCCC